>NC_081317.1:118927622-119033587 GCF_026419965.1 Kogia breviceps | reverse complement strand
AGGTTGGGAAAGCAAATGCAGACCCTTGAAAGGAATCCTGCGTGCTCCCCATTCCATGGGTCCCAACTCTCCAGGTTCAACGCAATCTTCCGACAGCGAAAGCACTCATTGGAAACCCAGCGGATGCTACACCGTGGGCTCGGGAAAGCTTTCTGAAACTCACCTCAGTTTTCATCTCCTGGTGCTCGTGTTCTCCATTCAGGCCCCCTTACTAACAATCTCCCCACTTGGAGACTCGGCGCCTTTCCATGCCTCTTTCGTACCGTCTGCAATTTGTCCGCAGGATGAACTGCAAGAGGGGGAACCAATGAGAGACTCGCTGGAGGTGTTTGGTCGGGCACATGTCACTCTCATTTCCCATCACGAAGAAGAATTCACCAGAGGTTCAGCCTGCCACCGCGGATCGACAAGAGGGCGTGAAGCCATCCAGCCGTGTTGCGTCCCACTCACAAAAAAGCGACTTGGGAAATGGAGCTCAGGGGCACTGCACTTCCCAAACCTGCAGAGTTCTAAACGATAACTATCGCCCCAAAATATATTGAGGTCAGGCTACGAAGAGGCGTTGAACGCAAGGCAGAATTGCAGGAAACGGATGTCAACGGGTACATCGGAATGGCCCCGATAGCACATGAAAAGCGCCAGAACGTGGACAATGATGCGGTTGGCCAAAAAGGGCGTATGCGTTTTTTCCTGAATATATTCAGGAAAAAACGCATACGCCCTTTTTGGCCAACCAAGCAACCTGGGAGAGCAAATCAGCACTACAAAGAAATCTCTCGCCCCCCCCCCCCCGGGGCAAAAGGGCCATGCGAAAAATGTCTAAAAACCAGAAAGGCAGGACAGCCCACGGAGTCAAGGGAGCCTTGTTAAGCTGATGGGCGGGATGTCAATGGCCAACAGCCAATCTTCACAAGTGTATCCTCTTTCCCAAACCATGTAAAACACAGAACCACAGAGCATAGGGCACTTCCACACATGGGCGTTGACCTTGGGAAAATGAAAAAATCAACCAGACACAGGGACCCCAAAGTTGAGGGCTGCTGTCTTGACAAGAACCTCCACTCCGGTACACGTTTCATATCCCAGGAAAGAGCCAAGTGGACAAAGACGAGTGGACAAGTGGACAAAGACAAGTGGACAAGTGGACAAGTGGTGCTACGTAGGTCCAATGGAGTGTCACTCAGCCATGAAATCCACGTCATGAGGCTGGTAGCAGCATCCTGAGTGGATTTAGGTACGATCATCCTCAGTGAAATAAGTCCCACAAAAAAAGAAACTTATGATATCACTTATCGAGGGAATGTAAAAATCGCTCCCCATGAACGGAATCCCCAAACAGAACAGAGTCACGCTTTTAGAAAACACACTTATGCCTGCTTCAGGGGAAAGGTGAGGTGGGGTGACGCATAAAACTCGAGTTTGAAATGAGCACAGATACCCTTCCGAAAACCGAATATGGAATGGACACGACCTACTCCTTGCTCAATCAACTGGACTCACCAGACCCTGTTCATCGCACAAGTATCTATCCGACTAGTAAGCATCTTAAAAGCTAAGTCTTGATATCTCTGTGTAAGTGCATCAAGTGTGTGTAAAGCGGCCTAAAACCAGCAGGGAAAATCAGCTCAGACCCATTCTGAGGATACATTTCCAACATAAAGAAGAAACAAGCAGGGCAAAACAGAGAGAAATTCTTCCAAAATGCGTTCAGGGACTGGCATGCAACCAGGATTGACCACATCTACAGCCCCAGCGGCGGAAGACATAAGGCTGGACACTCTTGGGGCTGAGACGATTGGTGAGGTTGGGAAAGCAAATGCAGACCCTTGAAAGGAATCCTGCGTGCTCCCCATTCCATGGGTCCCAACTCTCCAGGTTCAACGCAATCTTCCGACAGCGAAAGCACTCATTGGAAACCCAGCGGATGCTACACCGTGGGCTCGGGAAAGCTTTCTGAAACTCACCTCAGTTTTCATCTCCTGGTGCTCGTGTTCTCCATTCAGGCCCCCTTACTAACAATCTCCCCACTTGGAGACTCGGCGCCTTTCCATGCCTCTTTCGTACCGTCTGCAATTTGTCCGCAGGATGAACTGCAAGAGGGGGAACCAATGAGAGACTCGCTGGAGGTGTTTGGTCGGGCACATGTCACTCTCATTTCCCATCACGAAGAAGAATTCACCAGAGGTTCAGCCTGCCACCGCGGATCGACAAGAGGGCGTGAAGCCATCCAGCCGTGTTGCGTCCCACTCACAAAAAAGCGACTTGGGAAATGGAGCTCAGGGGCACTGCACTTCCCAAACCTGCAGAGTTCTAAACGATAACTATCGCCCCAAAATATATTGAGGTCAGGCTACGAAGAGGCGTTGAACGCAAGGCAGAATTGCAGGAAACGGATGTCAACGGGTACATCGGAATGGCCCCGATAGCACATGAAAAGCGCCAGAACGTGGACAATGATGCGGTTGGCCAAAAAGGGCGTATGCGTTTTTTCCTGAATATATTCAGGAAAAAACGCATACGCCCTTTTTGGCCAACCAAGCAACCTGGGAGAGCAAATCAGCACTACAAAGAAATCTCTCGCCCCCCCCCCCCCGGGGCAAAAGGGCCATGCGAAAAAAGTCTAAAAACCAGAAAGGCAGGACAGCCCACGGAGTCAAGGGAGCCTTGTTAAGCTGATGGGCGGGATGTCAATGGCCAACAGCCAATCTTCACAAGTGTATCCTCTTTCCCAAACCATGTAAAACACAGAACCACAGAGCATAGGGCACTTCCACACATGGGCGTTGACCTTGGGAAAATGAAAAAATCAACCAGACACAGGGACCCCAAAGTTGAGGGCTGCTGTCTTGACAAGAACCTCCACTCCGGTACACGTTTCATATCCCAGGAAAGAGCCAAGTGGACAAAGACGAGTGGACAAGTGGACAAAGACAAGTGGACAAGTGGACAAGTGGTGCTACGTAGGTCCAATGGAGTGTCACTCAGCCATGAAATCCACGTCATGAGGCTGGTAGCAGCATCCTGAGTGGATTTAGGTACGATCATCCTCAGTGAAATAAGTCCCACAAAAAAAGAAACTTATGATATCACTTATCGAGGGAATGTAAAAATCGCTCCCCATGAACGGAATCCCCAAACAGAACAGAGTCACGCTTTTAGAAAACACACTTATGCCTGCTTCAGGGGAAAGGTGAGGTGGGGTGACGCATAAAACTCGAGTTTGAAATGAGCACAGATACCCTTCCGAAAACCGAATATGGAATGGACACGACCTACTCCTTGCTCAATCAACTGGACTCACCAGACCCTGTTCATCGCACAAGTATCTATCCGACTAGTAAGCATCTTAAAAGCTAAGTCTTGATATCTCTGTGTAAGTGCATCAAGTGTGTGTAAAGCGGCCTAAAACCAGCAGGGAAAATCAGCTCAGACCCATTCTGAGGATACATTTCCAACATAAAGAAGAAACAAGCAGGGCAAAACAGAGAGAAATTCTTCCAAAATGCGTTCAGGGACTGGCATGCAACCAGGATTGACCACATCTGCAGCCCCAGCGGCGGAAGACATAAGGCTGGACACTCTTGGGGCTGAGACGATTGGTGAGGTTGGGAAAGCAAATGCAGACCCTTGAAAGGAATCCTGCGTGCTCCCCATTCCATGGGTCCCAACTCTCCAGGTTCAACGCAATCTTCCGACAGCGAAAGCACTCATTGGAAACCCAGCGGATGCTACACCGTGGGCTCGGGAAAGCTTTCTGAAACTCACCTCAGTTTTCATCTCCTGGTGCTCGTGTTCTCCATTCAGGCCCCCTTACTAAAAATCTCCCCACTTGGAGACTCGGCGCCTTTCCATGCCTCTTTCGTACCGTCTGCAATTTGTCCGCAGGATGAACTGCAAGAGGGGGAACCAATGAGAGACTCGCTGGAGGTGTTTGGTCGGGCACATGTCACTCTCATTTCCCATCACGAAGAAGAATTCACCAGAGGTTCAGCCTGCCACCGCGGATCGACAAGAGGGCGTGAAGCCATCCAGCCGTGTTGCGTCCCACTCACAAAAAAGCGACTTGGGAAATGGAGCTCAAGGGCACTGCACTTCCCAAACCTGCAGAGTTCTAAACGATAACTATCGCCCCAAAATATATTGAGCGCAGGCTACGAAGAGGCGTTGAACGCAAGGCAGAATTGCAGGAAACGGATGTCAACGGGTACATCGGAATGGCCCCGATAGCACATGAAAAGCGCCAGAACGTGGACAATGATGCGGTTGGCCAAAAAGGGCGTATGCGTTTTTTCCTGAATATATTCAGGAAAAAACGCATACGCCCTTTTTGGCCAACCAAGCAACCTGGGAGAGCAAATCAGCACTACAAAGAAATCTCTCGCCCCCCCCCCCCCGGGGCAAAAGGGCCATGCGAAAAAAGTCTAAAAACCAGAAAGGCAGGACAGCCCACGGAGTCAAGGGAGCCTTGTTAAGCTGATGGGCGGGATGTCAATGGCCAACAGCCAATCTTCACAAGTGTATCCTCTTTCCCAAACCATGTAAAACACAGAACCACAGAGCATAGGGCACTTCCACACATGGGCGTTGACCTTGGGAAAATGAAAAAATCAACCAGACACAGGGACCCCAATGTTGAGGGCTGCTGTCTTGACAAGAACCTCCACTCCGGTACACGTTTCATATCCCAGGAAAGAGCCAAGTGGACAAAGACGAGTGGACAAGTGGACAAAGACAAGTGGACAAGTGGACAAGTGGTGCTACGTAGGTCCAATGGAGTGTCACTCAGCCATGAAATCCACGTCATGAGGCTGGTAGCAGCATCCTGAGTGGATTTAGGTACGATCATCCTCAGTGAAATAAGTCCCACAAAAAAAGAAACTTATGATATCACTTATCGAGGGAATGTAAAAATCGCTCCCCATGAACGGAATCCCCAAACAGAACAGAGTCACGCTTTTAGAAAACACACTTATGCCTGCTTCAGGGGAAAGGTGAGGTGGGGTGACGCATAAAACTCGAGTTTGAAATGAGCACACATACCCTTCCGAAAACCGAATATGGAATGGACACGACCTACTCCTTGCTCAATCAACTGGACTCACCAGACCCTGTTCATCGCACAAGTATCTATCCGACTAGTAAGCATCTTAAAAGCTAAGTCTTGATATCTCTGTGTAAGTGCATCAAGTGTGTGTAAAGCGGCCTAAAACCAGCAGGGAAAATCAGCTCAGACCCATTCTGAGGATACATTTCCAACATAAAGAAGAAACAAGCAGGGCAAAACAGAGAGAAATTCTTCCAAAATGCGTTCAGGGACTGGCATGCAACCAGGATTGACCACATCTGCAGCCCCAGCGGCGGAAGACATAAGGCTGGACACTCTTGGGGCTGAGACAATTGGTGAGGTTGGGAAAGCAAATGCAGACCCTTGAAAGGAATCCTGCGTGCTCCCCATTCCATGGGTCCCAACTCTCCAGGTTCAACGCAATCTTCCGACAGCGAAAGCACTCATTGGAAACCCAGCGGATGCTACACCGTGGGCTCGGGAAAGCTTTCTGAAACTCACCTCAGTTTTCATCTCCTGGTGCTCGTGTTCTCCATTCAGGCCCCCTTACTAACAATCTCCCCACTTGGAGACTCGGCGCCTTTCCATGCCTCTTTCGTACCGTCTGCAATTTGTCCGCAGGATGAACTGCAAGAGGGGGAACCAATGAGAGACTCGCTGGAGGTGTTTGGTCGGGCACATGTCACTCTCATTTCCCATCACGAAGAAGAATTCACCAGAGGTTCAGCCTGCCACCGCGGATCGACAAGAGGGCGTGAAGCCATCCAGCCGTGTTGCGTCCCACTCACAAAAAAGCGACTTGGGAAATGGAGCTCAGGGGCACTGCACTTCCCAAACCTGCAGAGTTCTAAACGATAACTATCGCCCCAAAATATATTGAGGTCAGGCTACGAAGAGGCGTTGAACGCAAGGCAGAATTGCAGGAAACGGATGTCAACGGGTACATCGGAATGGCCCCGATAGCACATGAAAAGCGCCAGAACGTGGACAATGATGCGGTTGGCCAAAAAGGGCGTATGCGTTTTTTCCTGAATATATTCAGGAAAAAACGGATACGCCCTTTTTGGCCAACCAAGCAACCTGGGAGAGCAAATCAGCACTACAAAGAAATCTCTCGCCCCCCCACCGGGGCAAAAGGGACATGCGAAAAAAGTCTAAAAACCAGAAAGGCCGGACAGCCCACGGAGTCAAGGGAGCCTTGTTAAGCTGATGGGCGGGATGTCAATGGCCAACAGCCAATCTTCACAAGTGTATCCTCTTTCCCAAACCATGTAAAACACAGAACCACAGAGCATAGGGCACTTCCACACATGGGCGTTGACCTTGGGAAAATGAAAAAATCAACCAGACACAGGGACCCCAATGTTGAGGGCTGCTGTCTTGACAAGAACCTCCACTCCGGTACACGTTTCATATCCCAGGAAAGAGCCAAGTGGACAAAGACGAGTGGACAAGTGGACAAAGACAAGTGGACAAGTGGACAAGTGGTGCTACGTAGGTCCAATGGAGTGTCACTCAGCCATGAAATCCACGTCATGAGGCTGGTAGCAGCATCCTGAGTGGATTTAGGTACGATCATCCTCAGTGAAATAAGTCCCACAAAAAAAGAAACTTATGATATCACTTATCGAGGGAATGTAAAAATCGCTCCCCATGAACGGAATCCCCAAACAGAACAGAGTCACGCTTTTAGAAAACACACTTATGCCTGCTTCAGGGGAAAGGTGAGGTGGGGTGACGCATAAAACTCGAGTTTGAAATGAGCACAGATACCCTTCCGAAAACCGAATATGGAATGGACACGACCTACTCCTTGCTCAATCAACTGGACTCACCAGACCCTGTTCATCGCACAAGTATCTATCCGACTAGTAAGCATCTTAAAAGCTAAGTCTTGATATCTCTGTGTAAGTGCATCAAGTGTGTGTAAAGCGGCCTAAAACCAGCAGGGAAAATCAGCTCAGACCCATTCTGAGGATACATTTCCAACATAAAGAAGAAACAAGCAGGGCAAAACAGAGAGAAATTCTTCCAAAATGCGTTCAGGGACTGGCATGCAACCAGGATTGACCACATCTGCAGCCCCAGCGGCGGAAGACATAAGGCTGGACACTCTTGGGGCTGAGACGATTGGTGAGGTTGGGAAAGCAAATGCAGACCCTTGAAAGGAATCCTGCGTGCTCCCCATTCCATGGGTCCCAACTCTCCAGGTTCAACGCAATCTTCCGACAGCGAAAGCACTCATTGGAAACCCAGCGGATGCTACACCGTGGGCTCGGGAAAGCTTTCTGAAACTCACCTCAGTTTTCATCTCCTGGTGCTCGTGTTCTCCATTCAGGCCCCCTTACTAAAAATCTCCCCACTTGGAGACTCGGCGCCTTTCCATGCCTCTTTCGTACCGTCTGCAATTTGTCCGCAGGATGAACTGCAAGAGGGGGAACCAATGAGAGACTCGCTGGAGGTGTTTGGTCGGGCACATGTCACTCTCATTTCCCATCACGAAGAAGAATTCACCAGAGGTTCAGCCTGCCACCGCGGATCGACAAGAGGGCGTGAAGCCATCCAGCCGTGTTGCGTCCCAGTCACAAAAAAGCGACTTGGGAAATGGAGCTCAGGGGCACTGCACTTCCCAAACCTGCAGAGTTCTAAACGATAACTATCGCCCCAAAATATATTGAGGTCAGGCTACGAAGAGGCGTTGAACGCAAGGCAGAATTGCAGGAAACGGATGTCAACGGGTACATCGGAATGGCCCCGATAGCACATGAAAAGCGCCAGAACGTGGACAATGATGCGGTTGGCCAAAAAGGGCGTATGCGTTTTTTCCTGAATATATTCAGGAAAAAACACATACGCCCTTTTTGGCCAACCAAGCAACCTGGGAGAGCAAATCAGCACTACAAAGAAATCTCTCGCCCCCCCCACGGGGTAAAAGGGCCAGGCGAAAAAAGTCTAAAAACCAGAAAAGCAGGACAGCCCACGGAGTCAAGGGAGCCTTGTTAAGCTGATGGGCGGGATGTCAATGGCCAACAGCCAATCTTCACAAGTGTATCCTCTTTCCCAAACCATGTAAAACACAGAACCACAGAGCATAGGGCACTTCCACACATGGGCGTTCACCTTGGGAAAATGAAAAAATCAACCAGACACAGGGACCCCAAAGTTGAGGGCTGCTGTCTTGACAAGAACCTCCACTCCGGTACACGTTTCATATCCCAGGAAAGAGCCAAGTGGACAAAGACGAGTGGACAAGTGGACAAAGACAAGTGGACAAGTGGACAAGTGGTGCTACGTAGGTCCAATGGAGTGTCACTCAGCCATGAAATCCACGTCATGAGGCTGGTAGCAGCATCCTGAGTGGATTTAGGTACGATCATCCTCAGTGAAATAAGTCCCACAAAAAAAGAAACTTATGATATCACTTATCGAGGGAATGTAAAAATCGCTCCCCATGAACGGAATCCCCAAACAGAACAGAGTCACGCTTTTAGAAAACACACTTATGCCTGCTTCAGGGGAAAGGTGAGGTGGGGTGACGCATAAAACTCGAGTTTGAAATGAGCACACATACCCTTCCGAAAACCGAATATGGAATGGACACGACCTACTCCTTGCTCAATCAACTGGACTCACCAGACCCTGTTCATCGCACAAGTATCTATCCGACTAGTAAGCATCTTAAAAGCTAAGTCTTGATATCTCTGTGTAAGTGCATCAAGTGTGTGTAAAGCGGCCTAAAACCAGCAGGGAAAATCAGCTCAGACCCATTCTGAGGATACATTTCCAACATAAAGAAGAAACAAGCAGGGCAAAACAGAGAGAAATTCTTACAAAATGCGTTCAGGGACTGGCATGCAACCAGGATTGACCACATCTACAGCCCCAGCGGCAGAAGACATAAGGCTGGACACTCTTGGGGCTGAGACGATTGGTGAGGTTGGGAAAGCAAATGCAGACCCTTGAAAGGAATCCTGCGTGCTCCCCATTCCATGGGTCCCAACTCTCCAGGTTCAACGCAATCTTCCGACAGCGAAAGCACTCATTGGAAACCCAGCGGACGCTACACCGTGGGCTCGGGAAAGCTTTCTGAAACTCACCTCAGTTTTCATCTCCTGGTGCTCGTGTTCTCCATTCAGGCCCCCTTACTAACAATCTCCCCACTTGGAGACTCGGCGCCTTTCCATGCCTCTTTCGTACCGTCTGCAATTTGTCCGCAGGATGAACTGCAAGAGGGGGAACCAATGAGAGACTCGCTGGAGGTGTTTGGTCGGGCACATGTCACTCTCATTTCCCATCACGAAGAAGAATTCACCAGAGGTTCAGCCTGCCACCGCGGATCGACAAGAGGGCGTGAAGCCATCCAGCCGTGTTGCGTCCCACTCACAAAAAAGCGACTTGGGAAATGGAGCTCAGGGGCACTGCACTTCCCAAACCTGCAGAGTTCTAAACGATAACTATCGCCCCAAAATATATTGAGGTCAGGCTACGAAGAGGCGTTGAACGCAAGGCAGAATTGCAGGAAACGGATGTCAACGGGTACATCGGAATGGCCCCGATAGCACATGAAAAGCGCCAGAACGTGGACAATGATGCGGTTGGCCAAAAAGGGCGTATGCGTTTTTTCCTGAATATATTCAGGAAAAAACGCATACGCCCTTTTTGGCCAACCAAGCAACCTGGGAGAGCAAATCAGCATTACAAAGAAATCTCTCGCCCCCCCCCGGGGCAAAAGGGCCAGGCGAAAAAAGTCTAAAAACCAGAAAGGCAGGACAGCCCACGGAGTCAAGGGAGCCTTGTTAAGCTGATGGGCGGGATGTCAATGGCCAACAGCCAATCTTCACAAGTGTATCCTCTTTCCCAAACCATGTAAAACACAGAACCACAGAGCATAGGGCACTTCCACACATGGGCGTTGACCTTGGGAAAATGAAAAAATCAACCAGACACAGGGACCCCAAAGTTGAGGGCTGCTGTCTTGACAAGAACCTCCACTCCGGTACACGTTTCATATCCCAGGAAAGAGCCAAGTGGACAAAGACGAGTGGACAAGTGGACAAAGACAAGTGGACAAGTGGACAAGTGGTGCTACGTAGGTCCAATGGAGTGTCACTCAGCCATGAAATCCACGTCATGAGGCTGGTAGCAGCATCCTGAGTGGATTTAGGTACGATCATCCTCAGTGAAATAAGTCCCACAAAAAAAGAAACTTATGATATCACTTATCGAGGGAATGTAAAAATCGCTCCCCATGAACGGAATCCCCAAACAGAACAGAGTCACGCTTTTAGAAAACACACTTATGCCTGCTTCAGGGGAAATGTGAGGTGGGGTGACGCATAAAACTCGAGTTTGAAATGAGCACAGATACCCTTCCGAAAACCGAATATGGAATGGACACGACCTACTCCTTGCTCAATCAACTGGACTCACCAGACCCTGTTCATCGCACAAGTATCTATCCGACTAGTAAGCATCTTAAAAGCTAAGTCTTGATATCTCTGTGTAAGTGCATCAAGTGTGTGTAAAGCGGCCTAAAACCAGCAGGGAAAATCAGCTCAGACCCATTCTGAGGATACATTTCCAACATAAAGAAGAAACAAGCAGGGCAAAACAGAGAGAAATTCTTCCAAAATGCGTTCAGGGACTGGCATGCAACCAGGATTGACCACATCTACAGCCCCAGCGGCGGAAGACATAAGGCTGGACACTCTTGGGGCTGAGACGATTGGTGAGGTTGGGAAAGCAAATGCAGACCCTTGAAAGGAATCCTGCGTGCTCCCCATTCCATGGGTCCCAACTCTCCAGGTTCAACGCAATCTTCCGACAGCGAAAGCACTCATTGGAAACCCAGCGGATGCTACACCGTGGGATCGGGAAAGCTTTCTGAAACTCACCTCAGTTTTCATCTCCTGGTGCTCGTGTTCTCCATTCAGGCCCCCTTACTAACAATCTCCCCACTTGGAGACTCGGCGCCTTTCCATGCCTCTTTCGTACCGTCTGCAATTTGTCCGCAGGATGAACTGCAAGAGGGGGAACCAATGAGAGACTCGCTGGAGGTGTTTGGTCGGGCACATGTCACTCTCATTTCCCATCACGAAGAAGAATTCACCAGAGGTTCAGCCTGCCACCGCGGATCGACAAGAGGACGTGAAGCCATCCAGCCGTGTTGCGTCCCACTCACAAAAAAGCGACTTGGGAAATGGAGCTCAGGGGCACTGCACTTCCCAAACCTGCAGAGTTCTAAACGATAACTATCGCCCCAAAATATATTGAGGTCAGGCTACGAAGAGGCGTTGAACGCAAGGCAGAACTGCAGGAAACGGATGTCAACGGGTACATCGGAATGGCCCCGATAGCACATGAAAAGCGCCAGAACGTGGACAATGATGCGGTTGGCCAAAAAGGGCGTATGCGTTTTTTCCTGAATATATTCAGGAAAAAACGCATACGCCCTTTTTGGCCAACCAAGCAACCTGGGAGAGCAAATCAGCACTACAAAGAAATCTCTCGCCCCCCCCCCCCGGGGCAAAAGGGCCAGGCGAAAAAAGTCTAAAAACCAGAAAGGCAGGACAGCCCACGGAGTCAAGGGAGCCTTGTTAAGCTGATGGGCGGGATGTCAATGGCCAACAGCCAATCTTCACAAGTGTATCCTCTTTCCCAAACCATGTAAAACACAGAACCACAGAGCATAGGGCACTTCCACACATGGGCGTTGACCTTGGGAAAATGAAAAAATCAACCAGACACAGGGACCCCAAAGTTGAGGGCTGCTGTCTTGACAAGAACCTCCACTCCGGTACACGTTTCATATCCCAGGAAAGAGCCAAGTGGACAAAGACGAGTGGACAAGTGGACAAACACAAGTGGACAAGTGGACAAGTGGTGCTACGTAGGTCCAATGGAGTGTCACTCAGCCATGAAATCCACGTCATGAGGCTGGTAGCAGCATCCTGAGTGGATTTAGGTACGATCATCCTCAGTGAAATAAGTCCCACAAAAAAAGAAACTTATGATATCACTTATCGAGGGAATGTAAAAATCGCTCCCCATGAACGGAATCCCCAAACAGAACAGAGTCACGCTTTTAGAAAACACACTTATGCCTGCTTCAGGGGAAAGGTGAGGTGCGGTGACGCATAAAACTCGAGTTTGAAATGAGCACAGATACCCTTCCGAAAACCGAATATGGAATGGACACGACCTACTCCTTGCTCAATCAACTGGACTCACCAGACCCTGTTCATCGCACAAGTATCTATCCGACTAGTGAGCATCTTAAAAGCTAAGTCTTGATATCTCTGTGTAAGTGCATCAAGTGTGTGTAAAGCGGCCTAAAACCAGCAGGGAAAATCAGCTCAGACCCATTCTGAGGATACATTTCCAACATAAAGAAGAAACAAGCAGGGCAAAACAGAGAGAAATTCTTCCAAAATGCGTTCAGGGACTGGCATGCAACCAGGATTGACCACATCTACAGCCCCAGCGGCAGAAGACATAAGGCTGGACACTCTTGGGGCTGAGACGATTGGTGAGGTTGGGAAAGCAAATGCAGACCCTTGAAAGGAATCCTGCGTGCTCCCCATTCCATGGGTCCCAACTCTCCAGGTTCAACGCAATCTTCCGACAGCGAAAGCACTCATTGGAAACCCAGCGGATGCTACACCGTGGGATCGGGAAAGCTTTCTGAAACTCACCTCAGTTTTCATCTCCTGGTGCTCGTGTTCTCCATTCAGGCCCCCTTACTAACAATCTCCCCACTTGGAGACTCGGCGCCTTTCCATGCCTCTTTCGTACCGTCTGCAATTTGTCCGCAGGATGAACTGCAAGAGGGGGAACCAATGAGAGACTCGCTGGAGGTGTTTGGTCGGGCACATGTCACTCTCATTTCCCATCACGAAGAAGAATTCACCAGAGGTTCAGCCTGCCACCGCGGATCGACAAGAGGGCGTGAAGCCATCCAGCCGTGTTGCGTCCCACTCACAAAAAAGCGACTTGGGAAATGGAGCTCAGGGGCACTGCACTTCCCAAACCTGCAGAGTTCTAAACGATAACTATCGCCCCAAAATATATTGAGGTCAGGCTACGAAGAGGCGCTGAACGCAAGGCAGAACTGCAGGAAACGGATGTCAACGGGTACATCGGAATGGCCCCGATAGCACATGAAAAGCGCCAGAACGTGGACAATGATGCGGTTGGCCAAAAAGGGCGTATGCGTTTTTTCCTGAATATATTCAGGAAAAAACGCATACGCCCTTTTTGGCCAACCAAGCAACCTGGGAGAGCAAATCAGCACTACAAAGAAATCTCTCGCCCCCCCCCCCGGGGCAAAAGGGCCAGGCGAAAAAAGTCTAAAAACCAGAAAGGCAGGACAGCCCACGGAGTCAAGGGAGCCTTGTTAAGCTGATGGGCGGGATGTCAATGGCCAACAGCCAATCTTCACAAATGTATCCTCTTTCCCAAACCATGTAAAACACAGAACCACAGAGCATAGGGCACTTCCACACATGGGCGTTGACCTTGGGAAAATGAAAAAATCAACCAGACACAGGGACCCCAAAGTTGAGGGCTGCTGTCTTGACAAGAACCTCCACTCCGGTACACGTTTCATATCCCAGGAAAGAGCCAAGTGGACAAAGACGAGTGGACAAGTGGACAAACACAAGTGGACAAGTGGTGCTACGTAGGTCCAATGGAGTGTCACTCAGCCATGAAATCCACGTCATGAGGCTGGTAGCAGCATCCTGAGTGGATTTAGGTACGATCATCCTCAGTGAAATAAGTCCCACAAAAAAAGAAACTTATGATATCACTTATCGAGGGAATGTAAAAATCGCTCCCCATGAACGGAATCCCCAAACAGAACAGAGTCACGCTTTTAGAAAACACACTTATGCCTGCTTCAGGGGAAAGGTGAGGTGGGGTGACGCATAAAACTCGAGTTTGAAATGAGCACAGATACCCTTCCGAAAACCGAATATGGAATGGACACGACCTACTCCTTGCTCAATCAACTGGACTCACCAGACCCTGTTCATCGCACAAGTATCTATCCGACTAGTAAGCATCTTAAAAGCTAAGTCTTGATATCTCTGTGTAAGTGCATCAAGTGTGTGTAAAGCGGCCTAAAACCAGCAGGGAAAATCAGCTCAGACCCATTCTGAGGATACATTTCCAACATAAAGAAGAAACAAGCAGGGCAAAACAGAGAGAAATTCTTCCAAAATGCGTTCAGGGACTGGCATGCAACCAGGATTGACCACATCTACAGCCCCAGCGGCGGAAGACATAAGGCTGGACACTCTTGGGGCTGAGACGATTGGTGAGGTTGGGAAAGCAAATGCAGACCCTTGAAAGGAATCCTGCGTGCTCCCCATTCCATGGGTCCCAACTCTCCAGGTTCAACGCAATCTTCCGACAGCGAAAGCACTCATTGGAAACCCAGCGGATGCTACACCGTGGGATCGGGAAAGCTTTCTGAAACTCACCTCAGTTTTCATCTCCTGGTGCTCGTGTTCTCCATTCAGGCCCCCTTACTAACAATCTCCCCACTTGGAGACTCGGCGCCTTTCCATGCCTCTTTCGTACCGTCTGCAATTTGTCCGCAGGATGAACTGCAAGAGGGGGAACCAATGAGAGACTCGCTGGAGGTGTTTGGTCGGGCACATGTCACTCTCATTTCCCATCACGAAGAAGAATTCACCAGAGGTTCAGCCTGCCACCGCGGATCGACAAGAGGGCGTGAAGCCATCCAGCCGTGTTGCGTCCCACTCACAAAAAAGCGACTTGGGAAATGGAGCTCAGGGGCACTGCACTTCCCAAACCTGCAGAGTTCTAAACGATAACTATCGCCCCAAAATATATTGAGGTCAGGCTACGAAGAGGCGTTGAACGCAAGGCAGAATTGCAGGAAACGGATGTCAACGGGTACATCGGAATGGCCCCGATAGCACATGAAAAGCGCCAGAACGTGGACAATGATGCGGTTGGCCAAAAAGGGCGTATGCGTTTTTTCCTGAATATATTCAGGAAAAAACGCATACGCCCTTTTTGGCCAACCAAGCAACCTGGGAGAGCAAATCAGCACTACAAAGAAATCTCTCGCCCCCCCCCCGGGGCAAAAGGGCCATGCGAAAAAAGTCTAAAAACCAGAAAGGCAGGACAGCCCACGGAGTCAAGGGAGCCTTGTTAAGCTGATGGGCGGGATGTCAATGGCCAACAGCCAATCTTCACAAGTGTATCCTCTTTCCCAAACCATGTAAAACACAGAACCACAGAGCATAGGGCACTTCCACACATGGGCGTTGACCTTGGGAAAATGAAAAAATCAACCAGACACAGGGACCCCAAAGTTGAGGGCTGCTGTCTTGACAAGAACCTCCACTCCGGTACACGTTTCATATCCCAGGAAAGAGCCAAGTGGACAAAGACGAGTGGACAAGTGGACAAACACAAGTGGACAAGTGGACAAGTGGTGCTACGTAGGTCCAATGGAGTGTCACTCAGCCATGAAATCCACGTCATGAGGCTGGTAGCAGCATCCTGAGTGGATTTAGGTACGATCATCCTCAGTGAAATAAGTCCCACAAAAAAAGAAACTTATGATATCACTTATCGAGGGAATGTAAAAATCGCTCCCCATGAACGGAATCCCCAAACAGAACAGAGTCACGCTTTTAGAAAACACACTTATGCCTGCTTCAGGGGAAAGGTGAGGTGGGGTGACGCATAAAACTCGAGTTTGAAATGAGCACACATACCCTTCCGAAAACCGAATATGGAATGGACACGACCTACTCCTTGCTCAATCAACTGGACTCACCAGACCCTGTTCATCGCACAAGTATCTATCCGACTAGTAAGCATCTTAAAAGCTAAGTCTTGATATCTCTGTGTAAGTGCATCAAGTGTGTGTAAAGCGGCCTAAAACCAGCAGGGAAAATCAGCTCAGACCCATTCTGAGGATACATTTCCAACATAAAGAAGAAACAAGCAGGGCAAAACAGAGAGAAATTCTTCCAAAATGCGTTCAGGGACTGGCATGCAACCAGGATTGACCACATCTACAGCCCCAGCGGCGGAAGACATAAGGCTGGACACTCTTGGGGCTGAGACGATTGGTGAGGTTGGGAACGCAAATGCAGACCCTTGAAAGGAATCCTGCGTGCTCCCCATTCCATGGGTCCCAACTCTCCAGGTTCAACGCAATCTTCCGACAGCGAAAGCACTCATTGGAAACCCAGCGGATGCTACACCGTGGGCTCGGGAAAGCTTTCTGAAACTCACCTCAGTTTTCATCTCCTGGTGCTCGTGTTCTCCATTCAGGCCCCCTTACTAACAATCTCCCCACTTGGAGACTCGGCGCCTTTCCATGCCTCTTTCGTACCGTCTGCAATTTGTCCGCAGGATGAACTGCAAGAGGGGGAACCAATGAGAGACTCGCTGGAGGTGTTTGGTCGGGCACATGTCACTCTCATTTCCCATCACGAAGAAGAATTCACCAGAGGTTCAGCCTGCCACCGCGGATCGACAATAGGGCGTGAAGCCATCCAGCCGTGTTGCGTCCCACTCACAAAAAAGCGACTTGGGAAATGGAGCTCAGGGGCACTGCACTTCCCAAACCTGCAGAGTTCTAAACGATAACTATCGCCCCAAAATATATTGAGGTCAGGCTACGAAGAGGCGTTGAACGCAAGGCAGAATTGCAGGAAACGGATGTCAACGGGTACATCGGAATGGCCCCGATAGCACATGAAAAGCGCCAGAACGTGGACAATGATGCGGTTGGCCAAAAAGGGCGTATGCGTTTTTTCCTGAATATATTCAGGAAAAAACGCATACGCCCTTTTTGGCCAACCAAGCAACCTGGGAGAGCAAATCAGCACTACAAAGAAATCTCTCGCCCCCCCCCCCCCCCGGGGCAAAAGGGCCAGGCGAAAAAAGTCTAAAAACCAGAAAGGCAGGACAGCCCACGGAGTCAAGGGAGCCTTGTTAAGCTGAAGGGCGGGATGTCAATGGCCAACAGCCAATCTTCACAAGTGTATCCTCTTTCCCAAACCATGTAAAACACAGAACCACAGAGCATAGGGCACTTCCACACATGGGCGTTGACCTTGGGAAAATGAAAAAATCAACCAGACACAGGGACCCCAAAGTTGAGGGCTGCTGTCTTGACAAGAACCTCCACTCCGGTACACGTTTCATATCCCAGGAAAGAGCCAAGTGGACAAAGACGAGTGGACAAGTGGACAAACACAAGTGGACAAGTGGACAAGTGGTGCTACGTAGGTCCAATGGAGTGTCACTCAGCCATGAAATCCACGTCATGAGGCTGGTAGCAGCATCCTGAGTGGATTTAGGTACGATCATCCTCAGTGAAATAAGTCCCACAAAAAAAGAAACTTATGATATCACTTATCGAGGGAATGTAAAAATCGCTCCCCATGAACGGAATCCCCAAACAGAACAGAGTCACGCTTTTAGAAAACACACTTATGCCTGCTTCAGGGGAAAGGTGAGGTGGGGTGACGCATAAAACTCGAGTTTGAAATGAGCACACATACCCTTCCGAAAACCGAATATGGAATGGACACGACCTACTCCTTGCTCAATCAACTGGACTCACCAGACCCTGTTCATCGCACAAGTATCTATCCGACTAGTAAGCATCTTAAAAGCTAAGTCTTGATATCTCTGTGTAAGTGCATCAAGTGTGTGTAAAGCGGCCTAAAACCAGCAGGGAAAATCAGCTCAGACCCATTCTGAGGATACATTTCCCAAATAAAGAAGAAACAAGCAGGGCAAAACAGAGAGAAATTCTTCCAAAATGCGTTCAGGGACTGGCATGCAACCAGGATTGACCACATCTACAGCCCCAGCGGCGGAAGACATAAGGCTGGACACTCTTGGGGCTGAGACGATTGGTGAGGTTGGGAAAGCAAATGCAGACCCTTGAAAGGAATCCTGCGTGCTCCCCATTCCATGGGTCCCAACTCTCCAGGTTCAACGCAATCTTCCGACAGCGAAAGCACTCATTGGAAACCCAGCGGATGCTACACCGTGGGATCGGGAAAGCTTTCTGAAACTCACCTCAGTTTTCATCTCCTGGTGCTCGTGTTCTCCATTCAGGCCCCCTTACTAACAATCTCCCCACTTGGAGACTCGGCGCCTTTCCATGCCTCTTTCGTACCGTCTGCAATTTGTCCGCAGGATGAACTGCAAGAGGGGGAACCAATGAGAGACTCGCTGGAGGTGTTTGGTCGGGCACATGTCACTCTCATTTCCCATCACGAAGAAGACTTCACCAGAGGTTCAGCCTGCCACCGCGGATCGACAAGAGGGCGTGAAGCCATCCAGCCGTGTTGCGTCCCACTCACAAAAAAGCGACTTGGGAAATGGAGCTCAGGGGCACTGCACTTCCCAAACCTGCAGAGTTCTAAACGATAACTATCGCCCCAAAATATATTGAGGTCAGGCTACGAAGAGGCGTTGAACGCAAGGCAGAATTGCAGGAAACGGATGTCAACGGGTACATCGGAATGGCCCCGATAGCACATGAAAAGCGCCAGAACGTGGACAATGATGCGGTTGGCCAAAAAGGGCGTATGCGTTTTTTCCTGAATATATTCAGGAAAAAACGCATACGCCCTTTTTGGCCAACCAAGCAACCTGGGAGAGCAAATCAGCACTACAAAGAAATCTCTCGCCCCCCCCCCCCCGGGGCAAAAGGGCCAGGCGAAAAAAGTCTAAAAACCAGGAAGGCAGGACAGGCCACGGAGTCAAGGGAGCCTTGTTAAGCTGATGGGCGGGATGTCAATGGCCAACAGCCAATCTTCACAAGTGTATCCTCTTTCCCAAACCATGTAAAACACAGAACCACAGAGCATAGGGCACTTCCACACATGGGCGTTGACCTTGGGAAAATGAAAAAATCAACCAGACACAGGGACCCCAAAGTTGAGGGCTGCTGTCTTGACAAGAACCTCCACTCCGGTACACGTTTCATATCCCAGGAAAGAGCCAAGTGGACAAAGACGAGTGGACAAGTGGACAAAGACAAGTGGACAAGTGTACAAGTGGTGCCACGTAGGTCCAATGGAGTGTCACTCAGCCATGAAATCCACGTCATGAGGCTGGTAGCAGCATCCTGAGTGGATTTAGGTACGATCATCCTCAGTGAAATAAGTCCCACAAAAAAAGAAACTTATGATATCACTTATCGAGGGAATGTAAAAATCGCTCCCCATGAACGGAATCCCCAAACAGAACAGAGTCACGCTTTTAGAAAGCACACTTATGCCTGCTTCAGGGGAAAGGTGAGGTGGGGTGACGCATAAAACTCGAGTTTGAAATGAGCACACATACCCTTCCGAAAACCGAATATGGAATGCACACGACCTACTCCTTGCTCAATCAACTGGACTCACCAGACCCTGTTCATCGCACAAGTATCTATCCGACTAGTAAGCATCTTAAAAGCTAAGTCTTGATATCTCTGTGTAAGTGCATCAAGTGTGTGTAAAGCGGCCTAAAACCAGCAGGGAAAATCAGCTCAGACCCATTCTGAGGATACATTTCCAACATAAAGAAGAAACAAGCAGGGCAAAACAGAGAGAAATTCTTCCAAAATGCGTTCAGGGACTGGCATGCAACCAGGATTGACCACATCTACAGCCCCAGCGGCGGAAGACATAAGGCTGGACACTCTTGGGGCTGAGACGATTGGTGAGGTTGGGAAAGCAAATGCAGACCCTTGAAAGGAATCCTGCGTGCTCCCCATTCCATGGGTCCCAACTCTCCAGGTTCAACGCAATCTTCCGACAGCGAAAGCACTCATTGGAAACCCAGCGGATGCTACACCGTGGGATCGGGAAAGCTTTCTGAAACTCACCTCAGTTTTCATCTCCTGGTGCTCGTGTTCTCCATTCAGGCCCCCTTACTAACAATCTCCCCACTTGGAGACTCGGCGCCTTTCCATGCCTCTTTCGTACCGTCTGCAATTTGTCCGCAGGATGAACTGCAAGAGGGGGAACCAATGAGAGACTCGCTGGAGGTGTTTGGTCGGGCACATGTCACTCTCATTTCCCATCACGAAGAAGAATTCACCAGAGGTTCAGCCTGCCACCGCGGATCGACAAGAGGGCGTGAAGCCATCCAGCCGTGTTGCGTCCCACTCACAAAAAAGCGACTTGGGAAATGGAGCTCAGGGGCACTGCACTTCCCAAACCTGCAGAGTTCTAAACGATAACTATCGCCCCAAAATATATTGAGGTCAGGCTACGAAGAGGCGTTGAACGCAAAGCAGAATTGCAGGAAACGGATGTCAACGGGTACATCGGAATGGCCCCGATAGCACATGAAAAGCGCCAGAACGTGGACAATGATGCGGTTGGCCAAAAAGGGCGTATGCGTTTTTTCCTGAATATATTCAGGAAAAACGCATACGCCCTTTTTGGCCAACCAAGCAACCTGGGAGAGCAAATCAGCACTACAAAGAAATCTCTCGCCCCCCCCGGGGGCAAAAGGGCCAGGCGAAAAAAGTCTAAAAACCAGAAAGGCAGGACAGCCCACGGAGTCAAGGGAGCCTTGTTAAGCTGATGGGCGGGATGTCAATGGCCAACAGCCAATCTTCACAAGTGTATCCTCTTTCCCAAACCATGTAAAACACAGAACCACAGAGCATAGGGCACTTCCACACATGGGCGTTGACCTTGGGAAAATGAAAAAATCAACCAGACACAGGGACCCCAAAGTTGAGGGCTGCTGTCTTGACAAGAACCTCCACTCCGGTACACGTTTCATATCCCAGGAAAGAGCCAAGTGGACAAAGACGAGTGGACAAGTGGACAAACACAAGTGGACAAGTGGACAAGTGGTGCTACGTAGGTCCAATGGAGTGTCACTCAGCCATGAAATCCACGTCATGAGGCTGGTAGCAGCATCCTGAGTGGATTTAGGTACGATCATCCTCAGTGAAATAAGTCCCACAAAAAAAGAAACTTATGATATCACTTATCGAGGGAATGTAAAAATCGCTCCCCATGAACGGAATCCCCAAACAGAACAGAGTCACGCTTTTAGAAAACACACTTATGCCTGCTTCAGGGGAAAGGTGAGGTGGGGTGACGCATAAAACTCGAGTTTGAAATGAGCACACATACCCTTCCGAAAACCGAATATGGAATGGACACGACCTACTCCTTGCTCAATCAACTGGACTCACCAGACCCTGTTCATCGCACAAGTATCTATCCGACTAGTAAGCATCTTAAAAGCTAAGTCTTGATATCTCTGTGTAAGTGCATCAAGTGTGTGTAAAGCGGCCTAAAACCAGCAGGGAAAATCAGCTCAGACCCATTCTGAGGATACATTTCCAACATAAAGAAGAAACAAGCAGGGCAAAACAGAGAGAAATTCTTCCAAAATGCGTTCAGGGACTGGCATGCAACCAGGATTGACCACATCTACAGCCCCAGCGGCGGAAGACATAAGGCTGGACACTCTTGGGGCTGAGACGATTGGTGAGGTTGGGAAAGCAAATGCAGACCCTTGAAAGGAATCCTGCGTGCTCCCCATTCCATGGGTCCCAACTCTCCAGGTTCAACGCAATCTTCCGACAGCGAAAGCACTCATTGGAAACCCAGCGGATGCTACACCGTGGGATCGGGAAAGCTTTCTGAAACTCACCTCAGTTTTCATCTCCTGGTGCTCGTGTTCTCCATTCAGGCCCCCTTACTAACAATCTCCCCACTTGGAGACTCGGCGCCTTTCCATGCCTCTTTCGTACCGTCTGCAATTTGTCCGCAGGATGAACTGCAAGAGGGGCAACCAATGAGAGACTCGCTGGAGGTGTTTGGTCGGGCACATGTCACTCTCATTTCCCATCACGAAGAAGAATTCACCAGAGGTTCAGCCTGCCACCGCGGATCGACAAGAGGGCGTGAAGCCATCCAGCCGTGTTGCGTCCCACTCACAAAAAAGCGACTTGGGAAATGGAGCTCAGGGGCACTGCACTTCCCAAACCTGCAGAGTTCTAAACGATAACTATCGCCCCAAAATATATTGAGGTCAGGCTACGAAGAGGCGTTGAACGCAAGGCAGAATTGCAGGAAACGGATGTCAACGGGTACATCGGAATGGCCCCGATAGCACATGAAAAGCGCCAGAACGTGGACAATGATGCGGTTGGCCAAAAAGGGCGTATGCGTTTTTTCCTGAATATATTCAGGAAAAAACGCATACGCCCTTTTTGGCCAACCCAGCAACCTGGGAGAGCAAATCAGCACTACAAAGAAATCTCTCGCCCCCCCCCCCGGGGCAAAAGGGCCAGGCGAAAAAAGTCTAAAAACCAGAAAGGCAGGACAGCCCACGGAGTCAAGGGAGCCTTGTTAAGCTGATGGGCGGGATGTCAATGGCCAACAGCCAATCTTCACAAGTGTATCCTCTTTCCCAAACCATGTAAAACACAGAACCACAGAGAATAGGGCACTTCCACACATGGGCGTTGACCTTGGGAAAATGAAAAAATCAACCAGACACAGGGACCCCAAAGTTGAGGGCTGCTGTCTTGACAAGAACCTCCACTCCGGTACACGTTTCATATCCCAGGAAAGAGCCAAGTGGACAAAGACGAGTGGACAAGTGGACAAAGACAAGTGGACAAGTGGACAAGTGGTGCTACGTAGGTCCAATGGAGTGTCACTCAGCCATGAAATCCACGTCATGAGGCTGGTAGCAGCATCCTGAGTGGATTTAGGTACGATCATCCTCAGTGAAATAAGTCCCACAAAAAAAGAAACTTATGATATCACTTATCGAGGGAATGTAAAAATCGCTCCCCATGAACGGAATCCCCAAACAGAACAGAGTCACGCTTTTAGAAAACACACTTATGCCTGCTTCAGGGGAAAGGTGAGGTGGGGTGACGCATAAAACTCGAGTTTGAAATGAGCACACATACCCTTCCGAAAACCGAATATGGAATGGACACGACCTACTCCTTGCTCAATCAACTGGACTCACCAGACCCTGTTCATCGCACAAGTATCTATCCGACTAGTAAGCATCTTAAAAGCTAAGTCTTGATATCTCTGTGTAAGTGCATCAAGTGTGTGTAAAGCGGCCTAAAACCAGCAGGGAAAATCAGCTCAGACCCATTCTGAGGATACATTTCCAACATAAAGAAGAAACAAGCAGGGCAAAACAGAGAGAAATTCTTCCAAAATGCGTTCAGGGACTGGCATGCAACCAGGATTGACCACATCTACAGCCCCAGCGGCGGAAGACATAAGGCTGGACACTCTTGGGGCTGAGACGATTGGTGAGGTTGGGAAAGCAAATGCAGACCCTTGAAAGGAATCCTGCGTGCTCCCCATTCCATGGGTCCCAACTCTCCAGGTTCAACGCAATCTTCCGACAGCGAAAGCACTCATTGGAAACCCAGCGGATGCTACACCGTGGGCTCGGGAAAGCTTTCTGAAACTCACCTCAGTTTTCATCTCCTGGTGCTCGTGTTCTCCATTCAGGCCCCCTTACTAACAATCTCCCCACTTGGAGACTCGGCGCCTTTCCATGCCTCTTTCGTACCGTCTGCAATTTGTCCGCAGGATGAACTGCAAGAGGGGGAACCAATGAGAGACTCGCTGGAGGTGTTTGGTCGGGCACATGTCACTCTCATTTCCCATCACGAAGAAGAATTCACCAGAGGTTCAGCCTGCCACCGCGGATCGACAAGAGGGCGTGAAGCCATCCAGCCGTGTTGCGTCCCACTCACAAAAAAGCGACTTGGGAAATGGAGCTCAGGGGCACTGCACTTCCCAAACCTGCAGAGTTCTAAACGATAACTATCGCCCCAAAATATATTGAGGTCAGGCTACGAAGAGGCGTTGAACGCAAGGCAGAATTGCAGGAAACGGATGTCAACGGGTACATCGGAATGGCCCCGATAGCACATGAAAAGCGCCAGAACGTGGACAATGATGCGGTTGGCCAAAAAGGGCGTATGCGTTTTTTCCTGAATATATTCAGGAAAAAACGCATACGCCCTTTTTGGCCAACCAAGCAACCTGGGAGAGCAAATCAGCACTACAAAGAAATCTCTCGCCCCCCCCCGGGGCAAAAGGGCCAGGCGAAAAAAGTCTAAAAACCAGAAAGGCAGGACAGCCCACGGAGTCAAGGGAGCCTTGTTAAGCTGATGGGCGGGATGTCAATGGCCAACAGCCAATCTTCACAAGTGTATCCTCTTTCCCAAACCATGTAAAACACAGAACCACAGAGCATAGGGCACTTCCACACATGGGCGTTGACCTTGGGAAAATGAAAAAATCAACCAGACACAGGGACCCCAAAGTTGAGGGCTGCTGTCTTGACAAGAACCTCCACTCCGGTACACGTTTCATATCCCAGGAAAGAGCCAAGTGGACAAAGACGAGTGGACAAGTGGACAAAGACAAGTGGACAAGTGGACAAGTGGTGCCACGTAGGTCCAATGGAGTGTCACTCAGCCATGAAATCCACGTCATGAGGCTGGTAGCAGCATCCTGAGTGGATTTAGGTACGATCATCCTCAGTGAAATAAGTCCCACAAAAAAAGAAACTTATGATATCACTTATCGAGGGAATGTAAAAATCGCTCCCCATGAACGGAATCCCCAAACAGAACAGAGTCACGCTTTTAGAAAACACACTTATGCCTGCTTCAGGGGAAAGGTGAGGTGGGGTGACGCATAAAACTCGAGTTTGAAATGAGCACACATACCCTTCCGAAAACCGAATATGGAATGGACACGACCTACTCCTTGCTCAATCAACTGGACTCACCAGACCCTGTTCATCGCACAAGTATCTATCCGACTAGTAAGCATCTTAAAAGCTAAGTCTTGATATCTCTGTGTAAGTGCATCAAGTGTGTGTAAAGCGGCCTAAAACCAGCAGGGAAAATCAGCTCAGACCCATTCTGAGGATACATTTCCAACATAAAGAAGAAACAAGCAGGGCAAAACAGAGAGAAATTCTTCCAAAATGCGTTCAGGGACTGGCATGCAACCAGGATTGACCACATCTACAGCCCCAGCGGCGGAAGACATAAGGCTGGACACTCTTGGGGCTGAGACGATTGGTGAGGTTGGGAAAGCAAATGCAGACCCTTGAAAGGAATCCTGCGTGCTCCCCATTCCATGGGTCCCAACTCTCCAGGTTCAACGCAATCTTCCGACAGCGAAAGCACTCATTGGAAACCCAGCGGATGCTACACCGTGGGCTCGGGAAAGCTTTCTGAAACTCACCTCAGTTTTCATCTCCTGGTGCTCGTGTTCTCCATTCAGGCCCCCTTACTAACAATCTCCCCACTTGGAGACTCGGCGCCTTTCCATGCCTCTTTCGTACCGTCTGCAATTTGTCCGCAGGATGAACTGCAAGAGGGGGAACCAATGAGAGACTCGCTGGAGGTGTTTGGTCGGGCACATGTCACTCTCATTTCCCATCACGAAGAAGAATTCACCAGAGGTTCAGCCTGCCACCGCGGATCGACAAGAGGGCGTGAAGCCATCCAGCCGTGTTGCGTCCCACTCACAAAAAAGCGACTTGGGAAATGGAGCTCAGGGGCACTGCACTTCCCAAACCTGCAGAGTTCTAAACGATAACTATCGCCCCAAAATATATTGAGGTCAGGCTTCGAAGAGGCGTTGAACGCAAGGCAGAATTGCAGGAAACGGATGTCAACGGGTACATCGGAATGGCCCCGATAGCACATGAAAAGCGCCAGAACGTGGACAATGATGCGGTTGGCCAAAAAGGGCGTATGCGTTTTTTCCTGAATATATTCAGGAAAAAACGCATACGCCCTTTTTGGCCAACCAAGCAACCTGGGAGAGCAAATCAGCACTACAAAGAAATCTCTCGCCCCTCCCCGGGGCAAAAGGGCCAGGCAAAAAAAGTCTAAAAACCAGAAAGGCAGGACAGCCCACGGAGTCAAGGGAGCCTTGTTAAGCTGATGGGCGGGATGTCAATGGCCAACAGCCAATCTTCACAAGTGTATCCTCTTTCCCAAACCATGTAAAACACAGAACCACAGAGCATAGGGCACTTCCACACATGGGCGTTGACCTTGGGAAAATGAAAAAATCAACCAGACACAGGGACCCCAAAGTTGAGGGCTGCTGTCTTGACAAGAACCTCCACTCCGGTACACGTTTCATATCCCAGGAAAGAGCCAAGTGGACAAAGACGAGTGGACAAGTGGACAAAGACAAGTGGACAAGTGGACAAGTGGTGCTACGTAGGTCCAATGGAGTGTCACTCAGCCATGAAATCCACGTCATGAGGCTGGTAGCAGCATCCTGAGTGGATTTAGGTACGATCATCCTCAGTGAAATAAGTCCCACAAAAAAAGAAACTTATGATATCACTTATCGAGGGAATGTAAAAATCGCTCCCCATGAACGGAATCCCCAAACAGAACAGAGTCACGCTTTTAGAAAACACACTTATGCCTGCTTCAGGGGAAAGGTGAGGTGGGGTGACGCATAAAACTCGAGTTTGAAATGAGCACACATACCCTTCCGAAAACCGAATATGGAATGGACACGACCTACTCCTTGCTCAATCAACTGGACTCACCAGACCCTGTTCATCGCACAAGTATCTATCCGACTAGTAAGCATCTTAAAAGCTAAGTCTTGATATCTCTGTGTAAGTGCATCAAGTGTGTGTAAAGCGGCCTAAAACCAGCAGGGAAAATCAGCTCAGACCCATTCTGAGGATACATTTCCAACATAAAGAAGAAACAAGCAGGGCAAAACAGAGAGAAATTCTTCCAAAATGCGTTCAGGGACTGGCATGCAACCAGGATTGACCACATCTACAGCCCCAGCGGCGGAAGACATAAGGCTGGACACTCTTGGGGCTGAGACGATTGGTGAGGTTGGGAAAGCAAATGCAGACCCTTGAAAGGAATCCTGCGTGCTCCCCATTCCATGGGTCCCAACTCTCCAGGTTCAACGCAATGTTCCGACAGCGAAAGCACTCATTGGAAACCCAGCGGATGCTACACCGTGGGCTCGGGAAAGCTTTCTGAAACTCACCTCAGTTTTCATCTCCTGGTGCTCGTGTTCTCCATTCAGGCCCCCTTACTAACAATCTCCCCACTTGGAGACTCGGCGCCTTTCCATGCCTCTTTCGTACCGTCTGCAATTTGTCCGCAGGATGAACTGCAAGAGGGGGAACCAATGAGAGACTCGCTGGAGGTGTTTGGTCGGGCACATGTCACTCTCATTTCCCATCACGAAGAAGAATTCACCAGAGGTTCAGCCTGCCACCGCGGATCGACAAGAGGGCGTGAAGCCATCCAGCCGTGTTGCGTCCCACTCACAAAAAAGCGACTTGGGAAATGGAGCTCAGGGGCACTGCACTTCCCAAACCTGCAGAGTTCTAAACGATAACTATCGCCCCAAAATATATTGAGGTCAGGCTACGAAGAGGCGTTGAACGCAAGGCAGAATTGCAGGAAACGGATGTCAACGGGTACATCGGAATGGCCCCGATAGCACATGAAAAGCGCCAGAACGTGGACAATGATGCGGTTGGCCAAAAAGGGCGTATGCGTTTTTTCCTGAATATATTCAGGAAAAAACGCATACGCCCTTTTTGGCCAACCAAGCAACCTGGGAGAGCAAATCAGCACTACAAAGAAATCTCTCGCCCCTCCCCGGGGCAAAAGGGCCAGGCAAAAAAAGTCTAAAAACCAGAAAGGCAGGACAGCCCACGGAGTCAAGGGAGCCTTGTTAAGCTGATGGGCGGGATGTCAATGGCCAACAGCCAATCTTCACAAGTGTATCCTCTTTCCCAAACCATGTAAAACACAGAACCACAGAGCATAGGGCACTTCCACACATGGGCGTTGACCTTGGGAAAATGAAAAAATCAACCAGACACAGGGACCCCAAAGTTGAGGGCTGCTGTCTTGACAAGAACCTCCACTCCGGTACACGTTTCATATCCCAGGAAAGAGCCAAGTGGACAAAGACGAGTGGACAAGTGGACAAAGACAAGTGGACAAGTGGACAAGTGGTGCTACGTAGGTCCAATGGAGTGTCACTCAGCCATGAAATCCACGTCATGAGGCTGGTAGCAGCATCCTGAGTGGATTTAGGTACGATCATCCTCAGTGAAATAAGTCCCACAAAAAAAGAAACTTATGATATCACTTATCGAGGGAATGTAAAAATCGCTCCCCATGAACGGAATCCCCAAACAGAACAGAGTCACGCTTTTAGAAAACACACTTATGCCTGCTTCAGGGGAAAGGTGAGGTGGGGTGACGCATAAAACTCGAGTTTGAAATGAGCACACATACCCTTCCGAAAACCGAATATGGAATGGACACGACCTACTCCTTGCTCAATCAACTGGACTCACCAGACCCTGTTCATCGCACAAGTATCTATCCGACTAGTAAGCATCTTAAAAGCTAAGTCTTGATATCTCTGTGTAAGTGCATCAAGTGTGTGTAAAGCGGCCTAAAACCAGCAGGGAAAATCAGCTCAGACCCATTCTGAGGATACATTTCCAACATAAAGAAGAAACAAGCAGGGCAAAACAGAGAGAAATTCTTCCAAAATGCGTTCAGGGACTGGCATGCAACCAGGATTGACCACATCTACAGCCCCAGCGGCGGAAGACATAAGGCTGGACACTCTTGGGGCTGAGACGATTGGTGAGGTTGGGAAAGCAAATGCAGACCCTTGAAAGGAATCCTGCGTGCTCCCCATTCCATGGGTCCCAACTCTCCAGGTTCAACGCAATCTTCCGACAGCGAAAGCACTCATTGGAAACCCAGCGGATGCTACACCGTGGGCTCGGGAAAGCTTTCTGAAACTCACCTCAGTTTTCATCTCCTGGTGCTCGTGTTCTCCATTCAGGCCCCCTTACTAACAATCTCCCCACTTGGAGACTCGGCGCCTTTCCATGCCTCTTTCGTACCGTCTGCAATTTGTCCGCAGGATGAACTGCAAGAGGGGGAACCAATGAGAGACTCGCTGGAGGTGTTTGGTCGGGCACATGTCACTCTCATTTCCCATCACGAAGAAGAATTCACCAGAGGTTCAGCCTGCCACCGCGGATCGACAAGAGGGCGTGAAGCCATCCAGCCGTGTTGCGTCCCACTCACAAAAAAGCGACTTGGGAAATGGAGCTCAGGGGCACTGCACTTCCCAAACCTGCAGAGTTCTAAACGATAACTATCGCCCCAAAATATATTGAGGTCAGGCTACGAAGAGGCGTTGAACGCAAGGCAGAATTGCAGGAAACGGATGTCAACGGGTACATCGGAATGGCCCCGATAGCACATGAAAAGCGCCAGAACGTGGACAATGATGCGGTTGGCCAAAAAGGGCGTATGCGTTTTTTCCTGAATATATTCAGGAAAAAACGCATACGCCCTTTTTGGCCAACCAAGCAACCTGGGAGAGCAAATCAGCACTACAAAGAAATCTCTCGCCCCCCCCCCGGGGCAAAAGGGCCAGGCGAAAAAAGTCTAAAAACCAGAAAGGCAGGACAGCCCACGGAGTCAAGGGAGCCTTGTTAAGCTGATGGGCGGGATGTCAATGGCCAACAGCCAATCTTCACAAGTGTATCCTCTTTCCCAAACCATGTAAAACACAGAACCACAGAGCATAGGGCACTTCCACACATGGGCGTTGACCTTGGGAAAATGAAAAAATCAACCAGACACAGGGACCCCAAAGTTGAGGGCTGCTGTCTTGACAAGAACCTCCACTCCGGTACACGTTTCATATCCCAGGAAAGAGCCAAGTGGACAAAGACGAGTGGACAAGTGGACAAAGACAAGTGGACAAGTGGACAAGTGGTGCTACGTAGGTCCAATGGAGTGTCACTCAGCCATGAAATCCACGTCATGAGGCTGGTAGCAGCATCCTGAGTGGATTTAGGTACGATCATCCTCAGTGAAATAAGTCCCACAAAAAAAGAAACTTATGATATCACTTATCGAGGGAATGTAAAAATCGCTCCCCATGAACGGAATCCCCAAACAGAACAGAGTCACGCTTTTAGAAAACACACTTATGCCTGCTTCAGGGGAAAGGTGAGGTGGGGTGACGCATAAAACTCGAGTTTGAAATGAGCACAGATACCCTTCCGAAAACCGAATATGGAATGGACACGACCTACTCCTTGCTCAATCAACTGGACTCACCAGACCCTGTTCATCGCACAAGTATCTATCCGACTAGTAAGCATCTTAAAAGCTAAGTCTTGATATCTCTGTGTAAGTGCATCAAGTGTGTGTAAAGCGGCCTAAAACCAGCAGGGAAAATCAGCTCAGACCCATTCTGAGGATACATTTCCAACATAAAGAAGAAACAAGCAGGGCAAAACAGAGAGAAATTCTTCCAAAATGCGTTCAGGGACTGGCATGCAACCAGGATTGACCACATCTACAGCCCCAGCGGCGGAAGACATAAGGCTGGACACTCTTGGGGCTGAGACGATTGGTGAGGTTGGGAAAGCAAATGCAGACCCTTGAAAGGAATCCTGCGTGCTCCCCATTCCATGGGTCCCAACTCTCCAGGTTCAACGCAATGTTCCGACAGCGAAAGCACTCATTGGAAACCCAGCGGATGCTACACCGTGGGATCGGGAAAGCTTTCTGAAACTCACCTCAGTTTTCATCTCCTGGTGCTCGTGTTCTCCATTCAGGCCCCCTTACTAACAATCTCCCCACTTGGAGACTCGTCGCCTTTCCATGCCTCTTTCGTACCGTCTGCAATTTGTCCGCAGGATGAACTGCAAGAGGGGGAACCAATGAGAGACTCGCTGGAGGTGTTTGGTCGGGCACATGTCACTCTCATTTCCCATCACGAAGAAGAATTCACCAGAGGTTCAGCCTGCCACCGCGGATCGACAATAGGGCGTGAAGCCATCCAGCCGTGTTGCGTCCCACTCACAAAAAAGCGACTTGGGAAATGGAGCTCAGGGGCACTGCACTTCCCAAACCTGCAGAGTTCTAAACGATAACTATCGCCCCAAAATATATTGAGGTCAGGCTACGAAGAGGCGTTGAACGCAAGGCAGAATTGCAGGAAACGGATGTCAACGGGTACATCGGAATGGCCCCGATAGCACATGAAAAGCGCCAGAACGTGGACAATGATGCGGTTGGCCAAAAAGGGCGTATGCGTTTTTTCCTGAATATATTCAGGAAAAAACGCATACGCCCTTTTTGGCCAACCAAGCAACCTGGGAGAGCAAATCAGCACTACAAAGAAATCTCTCGCCCCCCCCCCCCCCCGGGGCAAAAGGGCCAGGCGAAAAAAGTCTAAAAACCAGGAAGGCAGGACAGGCCACGGAGTCAAGGGAGCCTTGTTAAGCTGATGGGCGGGATGTCAATGGCCAACAGCCAATCTTCACAAGTGTATCCTCTTTCCCAAACCATGTAAAACACAGAACCACAGAGCATAGGGCACTTCCACACATGGGCGTTGACCTTGGGAAAATGAAAAAATCAACCAGACACAGGGACCCCAAAGTTGAGGGCTGCTGTCTTGACAAGAACCTCCACTCCGGTACACGTTTCATATCCCAGGAAAGAGCCAAGTGGACAAAGACGAGTGGACAAGTGGACAAAGACAAGTGGACAAGTGTACAAGTGGTGCCACGTAGGTCCAATGGAGTGTCACTCAGCCATGAAATCCACGTCATGAGGCTGGTAGCAGCATCCTGAGTGGATTTAGGTACGATCATCCTCAGTGAAATAAGTCCCACAAAAAAAGAAACTTATGATATCACTTATCGAGGGAATGTAAAAATCGCTCCCCATGAACGGAATCCCCAAACAGAACAGAGTCACGCTTTTAGAAAGCACACTTATGCCTGCTTCAGGGGAAAGGTGAGGTGGGGTGACGCATAAAACTCGAGTTTGAAATGAGCACACATACCCTTCCGAAAACCGAATATGGAATGCACACGACCTACTCCTTGCTCAATCAACTGGACTCACCAGACCCTGTTCATCGCACAAGTATCTATCCGACTAGTAAGCATCTTAAAAGCTAAGTCTTGATATCTCTGTGTAAGTGCATCAAGTGTGTGTAAAGCGGCCTAAAACCAGCAGGGAAAATCAGCTCAGACCCATTCTGAGGATACATTTCCAACATAAAGAAGAAACAAGCAGGGCAAAACAGAGAGAAATTCTTCCAAAATGCGTTCAGGGACTGGCATGCAACCAGGATTGACCACATCTACAGCCCCAGCCGCGGAAGACATAAGGCTGGACACTCTTGGGGCTGAGACGATTGGTGAGGTTGGGAAAGCAAATGCAGACCCTTGAAAGGAATCCTGCGTGCTCCCCATTCCATGGGTCCCAACTCTCCAGGTTCAACGCAATCTTCCGACAGCGAAAGCACTCATTGGAAACCCAGCGGATGCTACACCGTGGGCTCGGGAAAGCTTTCTGAAACTCACCTCAGTTTTCATCTCCTGGTGCTCGTGTTCTCCATTCAGGCCCCCTTACTAACAATCTCCCCACTTGGAGACTCGGCGCCTTTCCATGCCTCTTTCGTACCGTCTGCAATTTGTCCGCAGGATGAACTGCAAGAGGGGGAACCAATGAGAGACTCGCTGGAGGTGTTTGGTCGGGCACATGTCACTCTCATTTCCCATCACGAAGAAGAATTCACCAGAGGTTCAGCCTGCCACCGCGGATCGACAAGAGGGCGTGAAGCCATCCAGCCGTGTTGCGTCCCACTCACAAAAAAGCGACTTGGGAAATGGAGCTCAGGGGCACTGCACTTCCCAAACCTGCAGAGTTCTAAACGATAACTATCGCCCCAAAATATATTGAGGTCAGGCTACGAAGAGGCGTTGAACGCAAAGCAGAATTGCAGGAAACGGATGTCAACGGGTACATCGGAATGGCCCCGATAGCACATGAAAAGCGCCAGAACGTGGACAATGATGCGGTTGGCCAAAAAGGGCGTATGCGTTTTTTCCTGAATATATTCAGGAAAAACGCATACGCCCTTTTTGGCCAACCAAGCAACCTGGGAGAGCAAATCAGCACTACAAAGAAATCTCTCGCCCCCCCCGGGGGCAAAAGGGCCAGGCGAAAAAAGTCTAAAAACCAGAAAGGCAGGACAGCCCACGGAGTCAAGGGAGCCTTGTTAAGCTGATGGGCGGGATGTCAATGGCCAACAGCCAATCTTCACAAGTGTATCCTCTTTCCCAAACCATGTAAAACACAGAACCACAGAGCATAGGGCACTTCCACACATGGGCGTTGACCTTGGGAAAATGAAAAAATCAACCAGACACAGGGACCCCAAAGTTGAGGGCTGCTGTCTTGACAAGAACCTCCACTCCGGTACACGTTTCATATCCCAGGAAAGAGCCAAGTGGACAAAGACGAGTGGACAAGTGGACAAACACAAGTGGACAAGTGGACAAGTGGTGCTACGTAGGTCCAATGGAGTGTCACTCAGCCATGAAATCCACGTCATGAGGCTGGTAGCAGCATCCTGAGTGGATTTAGGTACGATCATCCTCAGTGAAATAAGTCCCACAAAAAAAGAAACTTATGATATCACTTATCGAGGGAATGTAAAAATCGCTCCCCATGAACGGAATCCCCAAACAGAACAGAGTCACGCTTTTAGAAAACACACTTATGCCTGCTTCAGGGGAAAGGTGAGGTGGGGTGACGCATAAAACTCGAGTTTGAAATGAGCACACATACCCTTCCGAAAACCGAATATGGAATGGACACGACCTACTCCTTGCTCAATCAACTGGACTCACCAGACCCTGTTCATCGCACAAGTATCTATCCGACTAGTAAGCATCTTAAAAGCTAAGTCTTGATATCTCTGTGTAAGTGCATCAAGTGTGTGTAAAGCGGCCTAAAACCAGCAGGGAAAATCAGCTCAGACCCATTCTGAGGATACATTTCCAACATAAAGAAGAAACAAGCAGGGCAAAACAGAGAGAAATTCTTCCAAAATGCGTTCAGGGACTGGCATGCAACCAGGATTGACCACATCTACAGCCCCAGCGGCGGAAGACATAAGGCTGGACACTCTTGGGGCTGAGACGATTGGTGAGGTTGGGAAAGCAAATGCAGACCCTTGAAAGGAATCCTGCGTGCTCCCCATTCCATGGGTCCCAACTCTCCAGGTTCAACGCAATCTTCCGACAGCGAAAGCACTCATTGGAAACCCAGCGGATGCTACACCGTGGGATCGGGAAAGCTTTCTGAAACTCACCTCAGTTTTCATCTCCTGGTGCTCGTGTTCTCCATTCAGGCCCCCTTACTAACAATCTCCCCACTTGGAGACTCGGCGCCTTTCCATGCCTCTTTCGTACCGTCTGCAATTTGTCCGCAGGATGAACTGCAAGAGGGGCAACCAATGAGAGACTCGCTGGAGGTGTTTGGTCGGGCACATGTCACTCTCATTTCCCATCACGAAGAAGAATTCACCAGAGGTTCAGCCTGCCACCGCGGATCGACAAGAGGGCGTGAAGCCATCCAGCCGTGTTGCGTCCCACTCACAAAAAAGCGACTTGGGAAATGGAGCTCAGGGGCACTGCACTTCCCAAACCTGCAGAGTTCTAAACGATAACTATCGCCCCAAAATATATTGAGGTCAGGCTACGAAGAGGCGTTGAACGCAAGGCAGAATTGCAGGAAACGGATGTCAACGGGTACATCGGAATGGCCCCGATAGCACATGAAAAGCGCCAGAACGTGGACAATGATGCGGTTGGCCAAAAAGGGCGTATGCGTTTTTTCCTGAATATATTCAGGAAAAAACGCATACGCCCTTTTTGGCCAACCCAGCAACCTGGGAGAGCAAATCAGCACTACAAAGAAATCTCTCGCCCCCCCCCCCGGGGCAAAAGGGCCAGGCGAAAAAAGTCTAAAAACCAGAAAGGCAGGACAGCCCACGGAGTCAAGGGAGCCTTGTTAAGCTGATGGGCGGGATGTCAATGGCCAACAGCCAATCTTCACAAGTGTATCCTCTTTCCCAAACCATGTAAAACACAGAACCACAGAGAATAGGGCACTTCCACACATGGGCGTTGACCTTGGGAAAATGAAAAAATCAACCAGACACAGGGACCCCAAAGTTGAGGGCTGCTGTCTTGACAAGAACCTCCACTCCGGTACACGTTTCATATCCCAGGAAAGAGCCAAGTGGACAAAGACGAGTGGACAAGTGGACAAAGACAAGTGGACAAGTGGACAAGTGGTGCTACGTAGGTCCAATGGAGTGTCACTCAGCCATGAAATCCACGTCATGAGGCTGGTAGCAGCATCCTGAGTGGATTTAGGTACGATCATCCTCAGTGAAATAAGTCCCACAAAAAAAGAAACTTATGATATCACTTATCGAGGGAATGTAAAAATCGCTCCCCATGAACGGAATCCCCAAACAGAACAGAGTCACGCTTTTAGAAAACACACTTATGCCTGCTTCAGGGGAAAGGTGAGGTGGGGTGACGCATAAAACTCGAGTTTGAAATGAGCACACATACCCTTCCGAAAACCGAATATGGAATGGACACGACCTACTCCTTGCTCAATCAACTGGACTCACCAGACCCTGTTCATCGCACAAGTATCTATCCGACTAGTAAGCATCTTAAAAGCTAAGTCTTGATATCTCTGTGTAAGTGCATCAAGTGTGTGTAAAGCGGCCTAAAACCAGCAGGGAAAATCAGCTCAGACCCATTCTGAGGATACATTTCCAACATAAAGAAGAAACAAGCAGGGCAAAACAGAGAGAAATTCTTCCAAAATGCGTTCAGGGACTGGCATGCAACCAGGATTGACCACATCTACAGCCCCAGCGGCGGAAGACATAAGGCTGGACACTCTTGGGGCTGAGACGATTGGTGAGGTTGGGAAAGCAAATGCAGACCCTTGAAAGGAATCCTGCGTGCTCCCCATTCCATGGGTCCCAACTCTCCAGGTTCAACGCAATCTTCCGACAGCGAAAGCACTCATTGGAAACCCAGCGGATGCTACACCGTGGGCTCGGGAAAGCTTTCTGAAACTCACCTCAGTTTTCATCTCCTGGTGCTCGTGTTCTCCATTCAGGCCCCCTTACTAACAATCTCCCCACTTGGAGACTCGGCGCCTTTCCATGCCTCTTTCGTACCGTCTGCAATTTGTCCGCAGGATGAACTGCAAGAGGGGCAACCAATGAGAGACTCGCTGGAGGTGTTTGGTCGGGCACATGTCACTCTCATTTCCCATCACGAAGAAGAATTCACCAGAGGTTCAGCCTGCCACCGCGGATCGACAAGAGGGCGTGAAGCCATCCAGCCGTGTTGCGTCCCACTCACAAAAAAGCGACTTGGGAAATGGAGCTCAGGGGCACTGCACTTCCCAAACCTGCAGAGTTCTAAACGATAACTATCGCCCCAAAATATATTGAGGTCAGGCTACGAAGAGGCGTTGAACGCAAGGCAGAATTGCAGGAAACGGATGTCAACGGGTACATCGGAATGGCCCCGATAGCACATGAAAAGCGCCAGAACGTGGACAATGATGCGGTTGGCCAAAAAGGGCGTATGCGTTTTTTCCTGAATATATTCAGGAAAAAACGCATACGCCCTTTTTGGCCAACCCAGCAACCTGGGAGAGCAAATCAGCACTACAAAGAAATCTCTCGCCCCCCCCCCGGGGCAAAAGGGCCAGGCGAAAAAAGTCTAAAAACCAGAAAGGCAGGACAGCCCACGGAGTCAAGGGAGCCTTGTTAAGCTGATGGGCGGGATGTCAATGGCCAACAGCCAATCTTCACAAGTGTATCCTCTTTCCCAAACCATGTAAAACACAGAACCACAGAGAATAGGGCACTTCCACACATGGGCGTTGACCTTGGGAAAATGAAAAAATCAACCAGACACAGGGACCCCAAAGTTGAGGGCTGCTGTCTTGACAAGAACCTCCACTCCGGTACACGTTTCATATCCCAGGAAAGAGCCAAGTGGACAAAGACGAGTGGACAAGTGGACAAAGACAAGTGGACAAGTGGACAAGTGGTGCTACGTAGGTCCAATGGAGTGTCACTCAGCCATGAAATCCACGTCATGAGGCTGGTAGCAGCATCCTGAGTGGATTTAGGTACGATCATCCTCAGTGAAATAAGTCCCACAAAAAAAGAAACTTATGATATCACTTATCGAGGGAATGTAAAAATCGCTCCCCATGAACGGAATCCCCAAACAGAACAGAGTCACGCTTTTAGAAAACACACTTATGCCTGCTTCAGGGGAAAGGTGAGGTGGGGTGACGCATAAAACTCGAGTTTGAAATGAGCACACATACCCTTCCGAAAACCGAATATGGAATGGACACGACCTACTCCTTGCTCAATCAACTGGACTCACCAGACCCTGTTCATCGCACAAGTATCTATCCGACTAGTAAGCATCTTAAAAGCTAAGTCTTGATATCTCTGTGTAAGTGCATCAAGTGTGTGTAAAGCGGCCTAAAACCAGCAGGGAAAATCAGCTCAGACCCATTCTGAGGATACATTTCCAACATAAAGAAGAAACAAGCAGGGCAAAACAGAGAGAAATTCTTCCAAAATGCGTTCAGGGACTGGCATGCAACCAGGATTGACCACATCTACAGCCCCAGCGGCGGAAGACATAAGGCTGGACACTCTTGGGGCTGAGACGATTGGTGAGGTTGGGAAAGCAAATGCAGACCCTTGAAAGGAATCCTGCGTGCTCCCCATTCCATGGGTCCCAACTCTCCAGGTTCAACGCAATCTTCCGACAGCGAAAGCACTCATTGGAAACCCAGCGGATGCTACACCGTGGGCTCGGGAAAGCTTTCTGAAACTCACCTCAGTTTTCATCTCCTGGTGCTCGTGTTCTCCATTCAGGCCCCCTTACTAACAATCTCCCCACTTGGAGACTCGGCGCCTTTCCATGCCTCTTTCGTACCGTCTGCAATTTGTCCGCAGGATGAACTGCAAGAGGGGGAACCAATGAGAGACTCGCTGGAGGTGTTTGGTCGGGCACATGTCACTCTCATTTCCCATCACGAAGAAGAATTCACCAGAGGTTCAGCCTGCCACCGCGGATCGACAAGAGGGCGTGAAGCCATCCAGCCGTGTTGCGTCCCACTCACAAAAAAGCGACTTGGGAAATGGAGCTCAGGGGCACTGCACTTCCCAAACCTGCAGAGTTCTAAACGATAACTATCGCCCCAAAATATATTGAGGTCAGGCTACGAAGAGGCGTTGAACGCAAGGCAGAATTGCAGGAAACGGATGTCAACGGGTACATCGGAATGGCCCCGATAGCACATGAAAAGCGCCAGAACGTGGACAATGATGCGGTTGGCCAAAAAGGGCGTATGCGTTTTTTCCTGAATATATTCAGGAAAAAACGCATACGCCCTTTTTGGCCAACCAAGCAACCTGGGAGAGCAAATCAGCACTACAAAGAAATCTCTCGCCCCCCCCCGGGGCAAAAGGGCCAGGCGAAAAAAGTCTAAAAACCAGAAAGGCAGGACAGCCCACGGAGTCAAGGGAGCCTTGTTAAGCTGATGGGCGGGATGTCAATGGCCAACAGCCAATCTTCACAAGTGTATCCTCTTTCCCAAACCATGTAAAACACAGAACCACAGAGCATAGGGCACTTCCACACATGGGCGTTGACCTTGGGAAAATGAAAAAATCAACCAGACACAGGGACCCCAAAGTTGAGGGCTGCTGTCTTGACAAGAACCTCCACTCCGGTACACGTTTCATATCCCAGGAAAGAGCCAAGTGGACAAAGACGAGTGGACAAGTGGACAAAGACAAGTGGACAAGTGGACAAGTGGTGCCACGTAGGTCCAATGGAGTGTCACTCAGCCATGAAATCCACGTCATGAGGCTGGTAGCAGCATCCTGAGTGGATTTAGGTACGATCATCCTCAGTGAAATAAGTCCCACAAAAAAAGAAACTTATGATATCACTTATCGAGGGAATGTAAAAATCGCTCCCCATGAACGGAATCCCCAAACAGAACAGAGTCACGCTTTTAGAAAACACACTTATGCCTGCTTCAGGGGAAAGGTGAGGTGGGGTGACGCATAAAACTCGAGTTTGAAATGAGCACACATACCCTTCCGAAAACCGAATATGGAATGGACACGACCTACTCCTTGCTCAATCAACTGGACTCACCAGACCCTGTTCATCGCACAAGTATCTATCCGACTAGTAAGCATCTTAAAAGCTAAGTCTTGATATCTCTGTGTAAGTGCATCAAGTGTGTGTAAAGCGGCCTAAAACCAGCAGGGAAAATCAGCTCAGACCCATTCTGAGGATACATTTCCAACATAAAGAAGAAACAAGCAGGGCAAAACAGAGAGAAATTCTTCCAAAATGCGTTCAGGGACTGGCATGCAAACAGGATTGACCACATCTACAGCCCCAGCGGCGGAAGACATAAGGCTGGACACTCTTGGGGCTGAGACGATTGGTGAGGTTGGGAAAGCAAATGCAGACCCTTGAAAGGAATCCTGCGTGCTCCCCATTCCATGGGTCCCAACTCTCCAGGTTCAACGCAATCTTCCGACAGCGAAAGCACTCATTGGAAACCCAGCGGATGCTACACCGTGGGCTCGGGAAAGCTTTCTGAAACTCACCTCAGTTTTCATCTCCTGGTGCTCGTGTTCTCCATTCAGGCCCCCTTACTAACAATCTCCCCACTTGGAGACTCGGCGCCTTTCCATGCCTCTTTCGTACCGTCTGCAATTTGTCCGCAGGATGAACTGCAAGAGGGGGAACCAATGAGAGACTCGCTGGAGGTGTTTGGTCGGGCACATGTCACTCTCATTTCCCATCACGAAGAAGACTTCACCAGAGGTTCAGCCTGCCACCGCGGATCGACAAGAGGGCGTGAAGCCATCCAGCCGTGTTGCGTCCCACTCACAAAAAAGCGACTTGGGAAATGGAGCTCAGGGGCACTGCACTTCCCAAACCTGCAGAGTTCTAAACGATAACTATCGCCCCAAAATATATTGAGGTCAGGCTACGAAGAGGCGTTGAACGCAAGGCAGAATTGCAGGAAACGGATGTCAACGGGTACATCGGAATGGCCCCGATAGCACATGAAAAGCGCCAGAACGTGGACAATGATGCGGTTGGCCAAAAAGGGCGTATGCGTTTTTTCCTGAATATATTCAGGAAAAAACGCATACGCCCTTTTTGGCCAACCAAGCAACCTGGGAGAGCAAATCAGCACTACAAAGAAATCTCTCGCCCCCCCCCCCCGGGGCAAAAGGGCCAGGCTAAAAAAGTCTAAAAACCAGGAAGGCAGGACAGGCCACGGAGTCAAGGGAGCCTTGTTAAGCTGATGGGCGGGATGTCAATGGCCAACAGCCAATCTTCACAAGTGTATCCTCTTTCCCAAACCATGTAAAACACAGAACCACAGAGCATAGGGCACTTCCACACATGGGCGTTGACCTTGGGAAAATGAAAAAATCAACCAGACACAGGGACCCCAAAGTTGAGGGCTGCTGTCTTGACAAGAACCTCCACTCCGGTACACGTTTCATATCCCAGGAAAGAGCCAAGTGGACAAAGACGAGTGGACAAGTGGACAAAGACAAGTGGACAAGTGTACAAGTGGTGCCACGTAGGTCCAATGGAGTGTCACTCAGCCATGAAATCCACGTCATGAGGCTGGTAGCAGCATCCTGAGTGGATTTAGGTACGATCATCCTCAGTGAAATAAGTCCCACAAAAAAAGAAACTTATGATATCACTTATCGAGGGAATGTAAAAATCGCTCCCCATGAACGGAATCCCCAAACAGAACAGAGTCACGCTTTTAGAAAGCACACTTATGCCTGCTTCAGGGGAAAGGTGAGGTGGGGTGACGCATAAAACTCGAGTTTGAAATGAGCACACATACCCTTCCGAAAACCGAATATGGAATGCACACGACCTACTCCTTGCTCAATCAACTGGACTCACCAGACCCTGTTCATCGCACAAGTATCTATCCGACTAGTAAGCATCTTAAAAGCTAAGTCTTGATATCTCTGTGTAAGTGCATCAAGTGTGTGTAAAGCGGCCTAAAACCAGCAGGGAAAATCAGCTCAGACCCATTCTGAGGATACATTTCCAACATAAAGAAGAAACAAGCAGGGCAAAACAGAGAGAAATTCTTCCAAAATGCGTTCAGGGACTGGCATGCAACCAGGATTGACCACATCTACAGCCCCAGCGGCGGAAGACATAAGGCTGGACACTCTTGGGGCTGAGACGATTGGTGAGGTTGGGAAAGCAAATGCAGACCCTTGAAAGGAATCCTGCGTGCTCCCCATTCCATGGGTCCCAACTCTCCAGGTTCAACGCAATCTTCCGACAGCGAAAGCACTCATTGGAAACCCAGCGGATGCTACACCGTGGGCTCGGGAAAGCTTTCTGAAACTCACCTCAGTTTTCATCTCCTGGTGCTCGTGTTCTCCATTCAGGCCCCCTTACTAACAATCTCCCCACTTGGAGACTCGGCGCCTTTCCATGCCTCTTTCGTACCGTCTGCAATTTGTCCGCAGGATGAACTGCAAGAGGGGGAACCAATGAGAGACTCGCTGGAGGTGTTTGGTCGGGCACATGTCACTCTCATTTCCCATCACGAAGAAGAATTCACCAGAGGTTCAGCCTGCCACCGCGGATCGACAAGAGGGCGTGAAGCCATCCAGCCGTGTTGCGTCCCACTCACAAAAAAGCGACTTGGGAAATGGAGCTCAGGGGCACTGCACTTCCCAAACCTGCAGAGTTCTAAACGATAACTATCGCCCCAAAATATATTGAGGTCAGGCTACGAAGAGGCGTTGAACGCAAGGCAGAATTGCAGGAAACGGATGTCAACGGGTACATCGGAATGGCCCCGATAGCACATGAAAAGCGCCAGAACGTGGACAATGATGCGGTTGGCCAAAAAGGGCGTATGCGTTTTTTCCTGAATATATTCAGGAAAAAACGCATACGCCCTTTTTGGCCAACCCAGCAACCTGGGAGAGCAAATCAGCACTACAAAGAAATCTCTCGCCCCCCCCCCCGGGGCAAAAGGGCCAGGCGAAAAAAGTCTAAAAACCAGAAAGGCAGGACAGCCCACGGAGTCAAGGGAGCCTTGTTAAGCTGATGGGCGGGATGTCAATGGCCAACAGCCAATCTTCACAAGTGTATCCTCTTTCCCAAACCATGTAAAACACAGAACCACAGAGCATAGGGCACTTCCACACATGGGCGTTGACCTTGGGAAAATGAAAAAATCAACCAGACACAGGGACCCCAAAGTTGAGGGCTGCTGTCTTGACAAGAACCTCCACTCCGGTACACGTTTCATATCCCAGGAAAGAGCCAAGTGGACAAAGACGAGTGGACAAGTGGACAAACACAAGTGGACAAGTGGACAAGTGGTGCTACGTAGGTCCAATGGAGTGTCACTCAGCCATGAAATCCACGTCATGAGGCTGGTAGCAGCATCCTGAGTGGATTTAGGTACGATCATCCTCAGTGAAATAAGTCCCACAAAAAAAGAAACTTATGATATCACTTATCGAGGGAATGTAAAAATCGCTCCCCATGAACGGAATCCCCAAACAGAACAGAGTCACGCTTTTAGAAAACACACTTATGCCTGCTTCAGGGGAAAGGTGAGGTGGGGTGACGCATAAAACTCGAGTTTGAAATGAGCACACATACCCTTCCGAAAACCGAATATGGAATGGACACGACCTACTCCTTGCTCAATCAACTGGACTCACCAGACCCTGTTCATCGCACAAGTATCTATCCGACTAGTAAGCATCTTAAAAGCTAAGTCTTGATATCTCTGTGTAAGTGCATCAAGTGTGTGTAAAGCGGCCTAAAACCAGCAGGGAAAATCAGCTCAGACCCATTCTGAGGATACATTTCCAACATAAAGAAGAAACAAGCAGGGCAAAACAGAGAGAAATTCTTCCAAAATGCGTTCAGGGACTGGCATGCAACCAGGATTGACCACATCTACAGCCCCAGCGGCGGAAGACATAAGGCTGGACACTCTTGGGGCTGAGACGATTGGTGAGGTTGGGAAAGCAAATGCAGACCCTTGAAAGGAATCCTGCGTGCTCCCCATTCCATGGGTCCCAACTCTCCAGGTTCAACGCAATCTTCCGACAGCGAAAGCACTCATTGGAAACCCAGCGGATGCTACACCGTGGGATCGGGAAAGCTTTCTGAAACTCACCTCAGTTTTCATCTCCTGGTGCTCGTGTTCTCCATTCAGGCCCCCTTACTAACAATCTCCCCACTTGGAGACTCGGCGCCTTTCCATGCCTCTTTCGTACCGTCTGCAATTTGTCCGCAGGATGAACTGCAAGAGGGGCAACCAATGAGAGACTCGCTGGAGGTGTTTGGTCGGGCACATGTCACTCTCATTTCCCATCACGAAGAAGAATTCACCAGAGGTTCAGCCTGCCACCGCGGATCGACAAGAGGGCGTGAAGCCATCCAGCCGTGTTGCGTCCCACTCACAAAAAAGCGACTTGGGAAATGGAGCTCAGGGGCACTGCACTTCCCAAACCTGCAGAGTTCTAAACGATAACTATCGCCCCAAAATATATTGAGGTCAGGCTACGAAGAGGCGTTGAACGCAAGGCAGAATTGCAGGAAACGGATGTCAACGGGTACATCGGAATGGCCCCGATAGCACATGAAAAGCGCCAGAACGTGGACAATGATGCGGTTGGCCAAAAAGGGCGTATGCGTTTTTTCCTGAATATATTCAGGAAAAAACGCATACGCCCTTTTTGGCCAACCCAGCAACCTGGGAGAGCAAATCAGCACTACAAAGAAATCTCTCGCCCCCCCCCCCCGGGGCAAAAGGGCCAGGCGAAAAAAGTCTAAAAACCAGAAAGGCAGGACAGCCCACGGAGTCAAGGGAGCCTTGTTAAGCTGATGGGCGGGATGTCAATGGCCAACAGCCAATCTTCACAAGTGTATCCTCTTTCCCAAACCATGTAAAACACAGAACCACAGAGAATAGGGCACTTCCACACATGGGCGTTGACCTTGGGAAAATGAAAAAATCAACCAGACACAGGGACCCCAAAGTTGAGGGCTGCTGTCTTGACAAGAACCTCCACTCCGGTACACGTTTCATATCCCAGGAAAGAGCCAAGTGGACAAAGACGAGTGGACAAGTGGACAAAGACAAGTGGACAAGTGGACAAGTGGTGCTACGTAGGTCCAATGGAGTGTCACTCAGCCATGAAATCCACGTCATGAGGCTGGTAGCAGCATCCTGAGTGGATTTAGGTACGATCATCCTCAGTGAAATAAGTCCCACAAAAAAAGAAACTTATGATATCACTTATCGAGGGAATGTAAAAATCGCTCCCCATGAACGGAATCCCCAAACAGAACAGAGTCACGCTTTTAGAAAACACACTTATGCCTGCTTCAGGGGAAAGGTGAGGTGGGGTGACGCATAAAACTCGAGTTTGAAATGAGCACACATACCCTTCCGAAAACCGAATATGGAATGGACACGACCTACTCCTTGCTCAATCAACTGGACTCACCAGACCCTGTTCATCGCACAAGTATCTATCCGACTAGTAAGCATCTTAAAAGCTAAGTCTTGATATCTCTGTGTAAGTGCATCAAGTGTGTGTAAAGCGGCCTAAAACCAGCAGGGAAAATCAGCTCAGACCCATTCTGAGGATACATTTCCAACATAAAGAAGAAACAAGCAGGGCAAAACAGAGAGAAATTCTTCCAAAATGCGTTCAGGGACTGGCATGCAACCAGGATTGACCACATCTACAGCCCCAGCGGCGGAAGACATAAGGCTGGACACTCTTGGGGCTGAGACGATTGGTGAGGTTGGGAAAGCAAATGCAGACCCTTGAAAGGAATCCTGCGTGCTCCCCATTCCATGGGTCCCAACTCTCCAGGTTCAACGCAATCTTCCGACAGCGAAAGCACTCATTGGAAACCCAGCGGATGCTACACCGTGGGCTCGGGAAAGCTTTCTGAAACTCACCTCAGTTTTCATCTCCTGGTGCTCGTGTTCTCCATTCAGGCCCCCTTACTAACAATCTCCCCACTTGGAGACTCGGCGCCTTTCCATGCCTCTTTCGTACCGTCTGCAATTTGTCCGCAGGATGAACTGCAAGAGGGGGAACCAATGAGAGACTCGCTGGAGGTGTTTGGTCGGGCACATGTCACTCTCATTTCCCATCACGAAGAAGAATTCACCAGAGGTTCAGCCTGCCACCGCGGATCGACAAGAGGGCGTGAAGCCATCCAGCCGTGTTGCGTCCCACTCACAAAAAAGCGACTTGGGAAATGGAGCTCAGGGGCACTGCACTTCCCAAACCTGCAGAGTTCTAAACGATAACTATCGCCCCAAAATATATTGAGGTCAGGCTACGAAGAGGCGTTGAACGCAAGGCAGAATTGCAGGAAACGGATGTCAACGGGTACATCGGAATGGCCCCGATAGCACATGAAAAGCGCCAGAACGTGGACAATGATGCGGTTGGCCAAAAAGGGCGTATGCGTTTTTTCCTGAATATATTCAGGAAAAAACGCATACGCCCTTTTTGGCCAACCAAGCAACCTGGGAGAGCAAATCAGCACTACAAAGAAATCTCTCGCCCCCCCCCGGGGCAAAAGGGCCAGGCGAAAAAAGTCTAAAAACCAGAAAGGCAGGACAGGCCACGGAGTCAAGGGAGCCTTGTTAAGCTGATGGGCGGGATGTCAATGGCCAACAGCCAATCTTCACAAGTGTATCCTCTTTCCCAAACCATGTAAAACACAGAACCACAGAGCATAGGGCACTTCCACACATGGGCGTTGACCTTGGGAAAATGAAAAAATCAACCAGACACAGGGACCCCAAAGTTGAGGGCTGCTGTCTTGACAAGAACCTCCACTCCGGTACACGTTTCATATCCCAGGAAAGAGCCAAGTGGACAAAGACGAGTGGACAAGTGGACAAAGACAAGTGGACAAGTGGACAAGTGGTGCTACGTAGGTCCAATGGAGTGTCACTCAGCCATGAAATCCACGTCATGAGGCTGGTAGCAGCATCCTGAGTGGATTTAGGTACGATCATCCTCAGTGAAATAAGTCCCACAAAAAAAGAAACTTATGATATCACTTATCGAGGGAATGTAAAAATCGCTCCCCATGAACGGAATCCCCAAACAGAACAGAGTCACGCTTTTAGAAAACACACTTATGCCTGCTTCAGGGGAAAGGTGAGGTGGGGTGACGCATAAAACTCGAGTTTGAAATGAGCACACATACCCTTCCGAAAACCGAATATGGAATGGACACGACCTACTCCTTGCTCAATCAACTGGACTCACCAGACCCTGTTCATCGCACAAGTATCTATCCGACTAGTAAGCATCTTAAAAGCTAAGTCTTGATATCTCTGTGTAAGTGCATCAAGTGTGTGTAAAGCGGCCTAAAACCAGCAGGGAAAATCAGCTCAGACCCATTCTGAGGATACATTTCCAACATAAAGAAGAAACAAGCAGGGCAAAACAGAGAGAAATTCTTCCAAAATGCGTTCAGGGACTGGCATGCAACCAGGATTGACCACATCTACAGCCCCAGCGGCGGAAGACATAAGGCTGGACACTCTTGGGGCTGAGACGATTGGTGAGGTTGGGAAAGCAAATGCAGACCCTTGAAAGGAATCCTGCGTGCTCCCCATTCCATGGGTCCCAACTCTCCAGGTTCAACGCAATCTTCCGACAGCGAAAGCACTCATTGGAAACCCAGCGGATGCTACACCGTGGGCTCGGGAAAGCTTTCTGAAACTCACCTCAGTTTTCATCTCCTGGTGCTCGTGTTCTCCATTCAGGCCCCCTTACTAACAATCTCCCCACTTGGAGACTCGGCGCCTTTCCATGCCTCTTTCGTACCGTCTGCAATTTGTCCGCAGGATGAACTGCAAGAGGGGGAACCAATGAGAGACTCGCTGGAGGTGTTTGGTCGGGCACATGTCACTCTCATTTCCCATCACGAAGAAGAATTCACCAGAGGTTCAGCCTGCCACCGCGGATCGACAAGAGGGCGTGAAGCCATCCAGCCGTGTTGCGTCCCACTCACAAAAAAGCGACTTGGGAAATGGAGCTCAGGGGCACTGCACTTCCCAAACCTGCAGAGTTCTAAACGATAACTATCGCCCCAAAATATATTGAGGTCAGGCTTCGAAGAGGCGTTGAACGCAAGGCAGAATTGCAGGAAACGGATGTCAACGGGTACATCGGAATGGCCCCGATAGCACATGAAAAGCGCCAGAACGTGGACAATGATGCGGTTGGCCAAAAAGGGCGTATGCGTTTTTTCCTGAATATATTCAGGAAAAAACGCATACGCCCTTTTTGGCCAACCAAGCAACCTGGGAGAGCAAATCAGCACTACAAAGGAATCTCTCGCCCCTCCCCGGGGCAAAAGGGCCAGGCAAAAAAAGTCTAAAAACCAGAAAGGCAGGACAGCCCACGGAGTCAAGGGAGCCTTGTTAAGCTGATGGGCGGGATGTCAATGGCCAACAGCCAATCTTCACAAGTGTATCCTCTTTCCCAAACCATGTAAAACACAGAACCACAGAGCATAGGGCACTTCCACACATGGGCGTTGACCTTGGGAAAATGAAAAAATCAACCAGACACAGGGACCCCAAAGTTGAGGGCTGCTGTCTTGACAAGAACCTCCACTCCGGTACACGTTTCATATCCCAGGAAAGAGCCAAGTGGACAAAGACGAGTGGACAAGTGGACAAAGACAAGTGGACAAGTGGACAAGTGGTGCTACGTAGGTCCAATGGAGTGTCACTCAGCCATGAAATCCACGTCATGAGGCTGGTAGCAGCATCCTGAGTGGATTTAGGTACGATCATCCTCAGTGAAATAAGTCCCACAAAAAAAGAAACTTATGATATCACTTATCGAGGGAATGTAAAAATCGCTCCCCATGAACGGAATCCCCAAACAGAACAGAGTCACGCTTTTAGAAAACACACTTATGCCTGCTTCAGGGGAAAGGTGAGGTGGGGTGACGCATAAAACTCGAGTTTGAAATGAGCACACATACCCTTCCGAAAACCGAATATGGAATGGACACGACCTACTCCTTGCTCAATCAACTGGACTCACCAGACCCTGTTCATCGCACAAGTATCTATCCGACTAGTAAGCATCTTAAAAGCTAAGTCTTGATATCTCTGTGTAAGTGCATCAAGTGTGTGTAAAGCGGCCTAAAACCAGCAGGGAAAATCAGCTCAGACCCATTCTGAGGATACATTTCCAACATAAAGAAGAAACAAGCAGGGCAAAACAGAGAGAAATTCTTCCAAAATGCGTTCAGGGACTGGCATGCAACCAGGATTGACCACATCTACAGCCCCAGCGGCGGAAGACATAAGGCTGGACACTCTTGGGGCTGAGACGATTGGTGAGGTTGGGAAAGCAAATGCAGACCCTTGAAAGGAATCCTGCGTGCTCCCCATTCCATGGGTCCCAACTCTCCAGGTTCAACGCAATCTTCCGACAGCGAAAGCACTCATTGGAAACCCAGCGGATGCTACACCGTGGGCTCGGGAAAGCTTTCTGAAACTCACCTCAGTTTTCATCTCCTGGTGCTCGTGTTCTCCATTCAGGCCCCCTTACTAACAATCTCCCCACTTGGAGACTCGGCGCCTTTCCATGCCTCTTTCGTACCGTCTGCAATTTGTCCGCAGGATGAACTGCAAGAGGGGGAACCAATGAGAGACTCGCTGGAGGTGTTTGGTCGGGCACATGTCACTCTCATTTCCCATCACGAAGAAGAATTCACCAGAGGTTCAGCCTGCCACCGCGGATCGACAAGAGGGCGTGAAGCCATCCAGCCGTGTTGCGTCCCACTCACAAAAAAGCGACTTGGGAAATGGAGCTCAGGGGCACTGCACTTCCCAAACCTGCAGAGTTCTAAACGATAACTATCGCCCCAAAATATATTGAGGTCAGGCTACGAAGAGGCGTTGAACGCAAGGCAGAATTGCAGGAAACGGATGTCAACGGGTACATCGGAATGGCCCCGATAGCACATGAAAAGCGCCAGAACGTGGACAATGATGCGGTTGGCCAAAAAGGGCGTATGCGTTTTTTCCTGAATATATTCAGGAAAAAACGCATACGCCCTTTTTGGCCAACCAAGCAACCTGGGAGAGCAAATCAGCACTACAAAGAAATCTCTCGCCCCCCCCCCGGGGCAAAAGGGCCAGGCGAAAAAAGTCTAAAAACCAGAAAGGCAGGACAGCCCACGGAGTCAAGGGAGCCTTGTTAAGCTGATGGGCGGGATGTCAATGGCCAACAGCCAATCTTCACAAGTGTATCCTCTTTCCCAAACCATGTAAAACACAGAACCACAGAGCATAGGGCACTTCCACACATGGGCGTTGACCTTGGGAAAATGAAAAAATCAACCAGACACAGGGACCCCAAAGTTGAGGGCTGCTGTCTTGACAAGAACCTCCACTCCGGTACACGTTTCATATCCCAGGAAAGAGCCAAGTGGACAAAGACGAGTGGACAAGTGGACAAAGACAAGTGGACAAGTGGACAAGTGGTGCTACGTAGGTCCAATGGAGTGTCACTCAGCCATGAAATCCACGTCATGAGGCTGGTAGCAGCATCCTGAGTGGATTTAGGTACGATCATCCTCAGTGAAATAAGTCCCACAAAAAAAGAAACTTATGATATCACTTATCGAGGGAATGTAAAAATCGCTCCCCATGAACGGAATCCCCAAACAGAACAGAGTCACGCTTTTAGAAAACACACTTATGCCTGCTTCAGGGGAAAGGTGAGGTGGGGTGACGCATAAAACTCGAGTTTGAAATGAGCACACATACCCTTCCGAAAACCAAATATGGAATGCACACGACCTACTCCTTGCTCAATCAACTGGACTCACCAGACCCTGTTCATCGCACAAGTATCTATCCGACTAGTAAGCATCTTAAAAGCTAAGTCTTGATATCTCTGTGTAAGTGCATCAAGTGTGTGTAAAGCGGCCTAAAACCAGCAGGGAAAATCAGCTCAGACCCATTCTGAGGATACATTTCCAACATAAAGAAGAAACAAGCAGGGCAAAACAGAGAGAAATTCTTCCAAAATGCGTTCAGGGACTGGCATGCAACCAGGATTGACCACATCTACAGCCCCAGCGGCGGAAGACATAAGGCTGGACACTCTTGGGGCTGAGACGATTGGTGAGGTTGGGAAAGCAAATGCAGACCCTTGAAAGGAATCCTGCGTGCTCCCCATTCCATGGGTCCCAACTCTCCAGGTTCAACGCAATCTTCCGACAGCGAAAGCACTCATTGGAAACCCAGCGGATGCTACACCGTGGGATCGGGAAAGCTTTCTGAAACTCACCTCAGTTTTCATCTCCTGGTGCTCGTGTTCTCCATTCAGGCCCCCTTACTAACAATCTCCCCACTTGGAGACTCGGCGCCTTTCCATGCCTCTTTCGTACCGTCTGCAATTTGTCCGCAGGATGAACTGCAAGAGGGGCAACCAATGAGAGACTCGCTGGAGGTGTTTGGTCGGGCACATGTCACTCTCATTTCCCATCACGAAGAAGAATTCACCAGAGGTTCAGCCTGCCACCGCGGATCGACAAGAGGGCGTGAAGCCATCCAGCCGTGTTGCGTCCCACTCACAAAAAAGCGACTTGGGAAATGGAGCTCAGGGGCACTGCACTTCCCAAACCTGCAGAGTTCTAAACGATAACTATCGCCCCAAAATATATTGAGGTCAGGCTACGAAGAGGCGTTGAACGCAAGGCAGAATTGCAGGAAACGGATGTCAACGGGTACATCGGAATGGCCCCGATAGCACATGAAAAGCGCCAGAACGTGGACAATGATGCGGTTGGCCAAAAAGGGCGTATGCGTTTTTTCCTGAATATATTCAGGAAAAAACGCATACGCCCTTTTTGGCCAACCCAGCAACCTGGGAGAGCAAATCAGCACTACAAAGAAATCTCTCGCCCCCCCCCCCGGGGCAAAAGGGCCAGGCGAAAAAAGTCTAAAAACCAGAAAGGCAGGACAGCCCACGGAGTCAAGGGAGCCTTGTTAAGCTGATGGGCGGGATGTCAATGGCCAACAGCCAATCTTCACAAGTGTATCCTCTTTCCCAAACCATGTAAAACACAGAACCACAGAGCATAGGGCACTTCCACACATGGGCGTTGACCTTGGGAAAATGAAAAAATCAACCAGACACAGGGACCCCAAAGTTGAGGGCTGCTGTCTTGACAAGAACCTCCACTCCGGTACACGTTTCATATCCCAGGAAAGAGCCAAGTGGACAAAGACGAGTGGACAAGTGGACAAAGACAAGTGGACAAGTGGACAAGTGGTGCTACGTAGGTCCAATGGAGTGTCACTCAGCCATGAAATCCACGTCATGAGGCTGGTAGCAGCATCCTGAGTGGATTTAGGTACGATCATCCTCAGTGAAATAAGTCCCACAAAAAAAGAAACTTATGATATCACTTATCGAGGGAATGTAAAAATCGCTCCCCATGAACGGAATCCCCAAACAGAACAGAGTCACGCTTTTAGAAAACACACTTATGCCTGCTTCAGGGGAAAGGTGAGGTGGGGTGACGCATAAAACTCGAGTTTGAAATGAGCACACATACCCTTCCGAAAACCGAATATGGAATGGACACGACCTACTCCTTGCTCAATCAACTGGACTCACCAGACCCTGTTCATCGCACAAGTATCTATCCGACTAGTAAGCATCTTAAAAGCTAAGTCTTGATATCTCTGTGTAAGTGCATCAAGTGTGTGTAAAGCGGCCTAAAACCAGCAGGGAAAATCAGCTCAGACCCATTCTGAGGATACATTTCCAACATAAAGAAGAAACAAGCAGGGCAAAACAGAGAGAAATTCTTCCAAAATGCGTTCAGGGACTGGCATGCAACCAGGATTGACCACATCTACAGCCCCAGCGGCGGAAGACATAAGGCTGGACACTCTTGGGGCTGAGACGATTGGTGAGGTTGGGAAAGCAAATGCAGACCCTTGAAAGGAATCCTGCGTGCTCCCCATTCCATGGGTCCCAACTCTCCAGGTTCAACGCAATCTTCCGACAGCGAAAGCACTCATTGGAAACCCAGCGGATGCTACACCGTGGGCTCGGGAAAGCTTTCTGAAACTCACCTCAGTTTTCATCTCCTGGTGCTCGTGTTCTCCATTCAGGCCCCCTTACTAACAATCTCCCCACTTGGAGACTCGGCGCCTTTCCATGCCTCTTTCGTACCGTCTGCAATTTGTCCGCAGGATGAACTGCAAGAGGGGGAACCAATGAGAGACTCGCTGGAGGTGTTTGGTCGGGCACATGTCACTCTCATTTCCCATCACGAAGAAGAATTCACCAGAGGTTCAGCCTGCCACCGCGGATCGACAAGAGGGCGTGAAGCCATCCAGCCGTGTTGCGTCCCACTCACAAAAAAGCGACTTGGGAAATGGAGCTCAGGGGCACTGCACTTCCCAAACCTGCAGAGTTCTAAACGATAACTATCGCCCCAAAATATATTGAGGTCAGGCTACGAAGAGGCGTTGAACGCAAGGCAGAATTGCAGGAAACGGATGTCAACGGGTACATCGGAATGGCCCCGATAGCACATGAAAAGCGCCAGAACGTGGACAATGATGCGGTTGGCCAAAAAGGGCGTATGCGTTTTTTCCTGAATATATTCAGGAAAAAACGCATACGCCCTTTTTGGCCAACCAAGCAACCTGGGAGAGCAAATCAGCACTACAAAGAAATCTCTCGCCCCCCCCCGGGGCAAAAGGGCCAGGCGAAAAAAGTCTAAAAACCAGAAAGGCAGGACAGCCCACGGAGTCAAGGGAGCCTTGTTAAGCTGATGGGCGGGATGTCAATGGCCAACAGCCAATCTTCACAAGTGTATCCTCTTTCCCAAACCATGTAAAACACAGAACCACAGAGCATAGGGCACTTCCACACATGGGCGTTGACCTTGGGAAAATGAAAAAATCAACCAGACACAGGGACCCCAAAGTTGAGGGCTGCTGTCTTGACAAGAACCTCCACTCCGGTACACGTTTCATATCCCAGGAAAGAGCCAAGTGGACAAAGACGAGTGGACAAGTGGACAAAGACAAGTGGACAAGTGGACAAGTGGTGCCACGTAGGTCCAATGGAGTGTCACTCAGCCATGAAATCCACGTCATGAGGCTGGTAGCAGCATCCTGAGTGGATTTAGGTACGATCATCCTCAGTGAAATAAGTCCCACAAAAAAAGAAACTTATGATATCACTTATCGAGGGAATGTAAAAATCGCTCCCCATGAACGGAATCCCCAAACAGAACAGAGTCACGCTTTTAGAAAACACACTTATGCCTGCTTCAGGGGAAAGGTGAGGTGGGGTGACGCATAAAACTCGAGTTTGAAATGAGCACACATACCCTTCCGAAAACCGAATATGGAATGGACACGACCTACTCCTTGCTCAATCAACTGGACTCACCAGACCCTGTTCATCGCACAAGTATCTATCCGACTAGTAAGCATCTTAAAAGCTAAGTCTTGATATCTCTGTGTAAGTGCATCAAGTGTGTGTAAAGCGGCCTAAAACCAGCAGGGAAAATCAGCTCAGACCCATTCTGAGGATACATTTCCAACATAAAGAAGAAACAAGCAGGGCAAAACAGAGAGAAATTCTTCCAAAATGCGTTCAGGGACTGGCATGCAACCAGGATTGACCACATCTACAGCCCCAGCGGCGGAAGACATAAGGCTGGACACTCTTGGGGCTGAGACGATTGGTGAGGTTGGGAAAGCAAATGCAGACCCTTGAAAGGAATCCTGCGTGCTCCCCATTCCATGGGTCCCAACTCTCCAGGTTCAACGCAATCTTCCGACAGCGAAAGCACTCATTGGAAACCCAGCGGATGCTACACCGTGGGCTCGGGAAAGCTTTCTGAAACTCACCTCAGTTTTCATCTCCTGGTGCTCGTGTTCTCCATTCAGGCCCCCTTACTAACAATCTCCCCACTTGGAGACTCGGCGCCTTTCCATGCCTCTTTCGTACCGTCTGCAATTTGTCCGCAGGATGAACTGCAAGAGGGGGAACCAATGAGAGACTCGCTGGAGGTGTTTGGTCGGGCACATGTCACTCTCATTTCCCATCACGAAGAAGAATTCACCAGAGGTTCAGCCTGCCACCGCGGATCGACAAGAGGGCGTGAAGCCATCCAGCCGTGTTGCGTCCCACTCACAAAAAAGCGACTTGGGAAATGGAGCTCAGGGGCACTGCACTTCCCAAACCTGCAGAGTTCTAAACGATAACTATCGCCCCAAAATATATTGAGGTCAGGCTACGAAGAGGCGTTGAACGCAAGGCAGAATTGCAGGAAACGGATGTCAACGGGTACATCGGAATGGCCCCGATAGCACATGAAAAGCGCCAGAACGTGGACAATGATGCGGTTGGCCAAAAAGGGCGTATGCGTTTTTTCCTGAATATATTCAGGAAAAAACGCATACGCCCTTTTTGGCCAACCAAGCAACCTGGGACAGCAAATCAGCACTACAAAGAAATCTCTCGCCCCCCCCCCCGGGGCAAAAGGGCCAGGCGAAAAAAGTCTAAAAACCAGAAAGGCAGGACAGCCCACGGAGTCAAGGGAGCCTTGTTAAGCTGATGGGCGGGATGTCAATGGCCAACAGCCAATCTTCACAAGTGTATCCTCTTTCCCAAACCATGTAAAACACAGAACCACAGAGCATAGGGCACTTCCACACATGGGCGTTGACCTTGGGAAAATGAAAAAATCAACCAGACACAGGGACCCCAAAGTTGAGGGCTGCTGTCTTGACAAGAACCTCCACTCCGGTACACGTTTCATATCCCAGGAAAGAGCCAAGTGGACAAAGACGAGTGGACAAGTGGACAAAGACAAGTGGACAAGTGGACAAGTGGTGCTACGTAGGTCCAATGGAGTGTCACTCAGCCATGAAATCCACGTCATGAGGCTGGTAGCAGCATCCTGAGTGGATTTAGGTACGATCATCCTCAGTGAAATAAGTCCCACAAAAAAAGAAACTTATGATATCACTTATCGAGGGAATGTAAAAATCGCTCCCCATGAACGGAATCCCCAAACAGAACAGAGTCACGCTTTTAGAAAACACACTTATGCCTGCTTCAGGGGAAAGGTGAGGTGGGGTGACGCATAAAACTCGAGTTTGAAATGAGCACAGATACCCTTCCGAAAACCGAATATGGAATGGACACGACCTACTCCTTGCTCAATCAACTGGACTCACCAGACCCTGTTCATCGCACAAGTATCTATCCGACTAGTAAGCATCTTAAAAGCTAAGTCTTGATATCTCTGTGTAAGTGCATCAAGTGTGTGTAAAGCGGCCTAAAACCAGCAGGGAAAATCAGCTCAGACCCATTCTGAGGATACATTTCCAACATAAAGAAGAAACAAGCAGGGCAAAACAGAGAGAAATTCTTCCAAAATGCGTTCAGGGACTGGCATGCAACCAGGATTGACCACATCTACAGCCCCAGCGGCGGAAGACATAAGGCTGGACACTCTTGGGGCTGAGACGATTGGTGAGGTTGGGAAAGCAAATGCAGACCCTTGAAAGGAATCCTGCGTGCTCCCCATTCCATGGGTCCCAACTCTCCAGGTTCAACGCAATGTTCCGACAGCGAAAGCACTCATTGGAAACCCAGCGAATGCTACACCGTGGGATCGGGAAAGCTTTCTGAAACTCACCTCAGTTTTCATCTCCTGGTGCTCGTGTTCTCCATTCAGGCCCCCTTACTAACAATCTCCCCACTTGGAGACTCGGCGCCTTTCCATGCCTCTTTCGTACCGTCTGCAATTTGTCCGCAGGATGAACTGCAAGAGGGGGAACCAATGAGAGACTCGCTGGAGGTGTTTGGTCGGGCACATGTCACTCTCATTTCCCATCACGAAGAAGAATTCACCAGAGGTTCAGCCTGCCACCGCGGATCGACAATAGGGCGTGAAGCCATCCAGCCGTGTTGCGTCCCACTCACAAAAAAGCGACTTGGGAAATGGAGCTCAGGGGCACTGCACTTCCCAAACCTGCAGAGTTATAAACGATAACTATCGCCCCAAAATATATTGAGGTCAGGCTACGAAGAGGCGTTGAACGCAAGGCAGAATTGCAGGAAACGGATGTCAACGGGTACATCGGAATGGCCCCGATAGCACATGAAAAGCGCCAGAACGTGGACAATGATGCGGTTGGCCAAAAAGGGCGTATGCGTTTTTTCCTGAATATATTCAGGAAAAAACGCATACGCCCTTTTTGGCCAACCAAGCAACCTGGGAGAGCAAATCAGCACTACAAAGAAATCTCTCGCCCCCCCCCGGGGCAAAAGGGCCAGGCGAAAAAAGTCTAAAAACCAGAAAGGCAGGACAGCCCACGGAGTCAAGGGAGCCTTGTTAAGCTGATGGGCGGGATGTCAATGGCCAACAGCCAATCTTCACAAGTGTATCCTCTTTCCCAAACCATGTAAAACACAGAACCACAGAGCATAGGGCACTTCCACACATGGGCGTTGACCTTGGGAAAATCAAAAAATCAACCAGACACAGGGACCCCAAAGTTGAGGGCTGCTGTCTTGACAAGAACCTCCACTCCGGTACACGTTTCATATCCCAGGAAAGAGCCAAGTGGACAAAGACGAGTGGACAAGTGGACAAACACAAGTGGACAAGTGGACAAGTGGTGCTACGTAGGTCCAATGGAGTGTCACTCAGCCATGAAATCCACGTCATGAGGCTGGTAGCAGCATCCTGAGTGGATTTAGGTACGATCATCCTCAGTGAAATAAGTCCCACAAAAAAAGAAACTTATGATATCACTTATCGAGGGAATGTAAAAATCGCTCCCCATGAACGGAATCCCCAAACAGAACAGAGTCACGCTTTTAGAAAACACACTTATGCCTGCTTCAGGGGAAAGGTGAGGTGGGGTGACGCATAAAACTCGAGTTTGAAATGAGCACACATACCCTTCCGAAAACCGAATATGGAATGGACACGACCTACTCGTTGCTCAATCAACTGGACTCACCAGACCCTGTTCATCACACAAGTATCTATCCGACTAGTAAGCATCTTAAAAGCTAAGTCTTGATATCTCTGTGTAAGTGCATCAAGTGTGTGTAAAGCGGCCTAAAACCAGCAGGGAAAATCAGCTCAGACCCATTCTGAGGATACATTTCCAACATAAAGAAGAAACAAGCAGGGCAAAACAGAGAGAAATTCTTCCAAAATGCGTTCAGGGACTGGCATGCAACCAGGATTGACCACATCTACAGCCCCAGCGGCGGAAGACATAAGGCTGGACACTCTTGGGGCTGAGACGATTGGTGAGGTTGGGAAAGCAAATGCAGACCCTTGAAAGGAATCCTGCGTGCTCCCCATTCCATGGGTCCCAACTCTCCAGGTTCAACGCAATCTTCCGACAGCGAAAGCACTCATTGGAAACCCAGCGGATGCTACACCGTGGGATCGGGAAAGCTTTCTGAAACTCACCTCAGTTTTCATCTCCTGGTGCTCGTGTTCTCCATTCAGGCCCCCTTACTAACAATCTCCCCACTTGGAGACTCGGTGCCTTTCCATGCCTCTTTCGTACCGTCTGCAATTTGTCCGCAGGATGAACTGCAAGAGGGGGAACCAATGAGAGACTCGCTGGAGGTGTTTGGTCGGGCACATGTCACTCTCATTTCCCATCACGAAGAAGAATTCACCAGAGGTTCAGCCTGCCACCGCGGATCGACAAGAGGGCGTGAAGCCATCCAGCCGTGTTGCGTCCCACTCACAAAAAAGCGACTTGGGAAATGGAGCTCAGGGGCACTGCACTTCCCAAACCTGCAGAGTTCTAAACGATAACTATCGCCCCAAAATATATTGAGGTCAGGCTTCGAAGAGGCGTTGAACGCAAGGCAGAATTGCAGGAAACGGATGTCAACGGGTACATCGGAATGGCCCCGATAGCACATGAAAAGCGCCAGAACGTGGACAATGATGCGGTTGGCCAAAAAGGGCGTATGCGTTTTTTCCTGAATATATTCAGGAAAAAACGCATACGCCCTTTTTGGCCAACCAAGCAACCTGGGAGAGCAAATCAGCACTACAAAGAAATCTCTCGCCCCCCCCCGGGGCAAAAGGGCCAGGCGAAAAAAGTCTAAAAACCAGAAAGGCAGGACAGCCCACGGAGTCAAGGGAGCCTTGTTAAGCTGATGGGCGGGATGTCAATGGCCAACAGCCAATCTTCACAAGTGTATCCTCTTTCCCAAACCATGTAAAACACAGAACCACAGAGCATAGGGCACTTCCACACATGGGCGTTGACCTTGGGAAAATGAAAAAATCAACCAGACACAGGGACCCCAAAGTTGAGGGCTGCTGTCTTGACAAGAACCTCCACTCCGGTACACGTTTCATATCCCAGGAAAGAGCCAAGTGGACAAAGACGAGTGGACAAGTGGACAAAGACAAGTGGACAAGTGGACAAGTGGTGCCACGTAGGTCCAATGGAGTGTCACTCAGCCAAGAAATCCACGTCATGAGGCTGGTAGCAGCATCCTGAGTGGATTTAGGTACGATCATCCTCAGTGAAATAAGTCCCACAAAAAAAGAAACTTATGATATCACTTATCGAGGGAATGTAAAAATCGCTCCCCATGAACGGAATCCCCAAACAGAACAGAGTCACGCTTTTAGAAAACACACTTATGCCTGCTTCAGGGGAAAGGTGAGGTGGGGTGACGCATAAAACTCGAGTTTGAAATGAGCACACATACCCTTCCGAAAACCGAATATGGAATGGACACGACCTACTCCTTGCTCAATCAACTGGACTCACCAGACCCTGTTCATCGCACAAGTATCTATCCGACTAGTAAGCATCTTAAAAGCTAAGTCTTGATATCTCTGTGTAAGTGCATCAAGTGTGTGTAAAGCGGCCTAAAACCAGCAGGGAAAATCAGCTCAGACCCATTCTGAGGATACATTTCCAACATAAAGAAGAAACAAGCAGGGCAAAACAGAGAGAAATTCTTCCAAAATGCGTTCAGGGACTGGCATGCAACCAGGATTGACCACATCTACAGCCCCAGCGGCGGAAGACATAAGGCTGGACACTCTTGGGGCTGAGACGATTGGTGAGGTTGGGAAAGCAAATGCAGACCCTTGAAAGGAATCCTGCGTGCTCCCCATTCCATGGGTCCCAACTCTCCAGGTTCAACGCAATCTTCCGACAGCGAAAGCACTCATTGGAAACCCAGCGGATGCTACACCGTGGGCTCGGGAAAGCTTTCTGAAACTCACCTCAGTTTTCATCTCCTGGTGCTCGTGTTCTCCATTCAGGCCCCCTTACTAACAATCTCCCCACTTGGAGACTCGGCGCCTTTCCATGCCTCTTTCGTACCGTCTGCAATTTGTCCGCAGGATGAACTGCAAGAGGGGGAACCAATGAGAGACTCGCTGGAGGTGTTTGGTCGGGCACATGTCACTCTCATTTCCCATCACGAAGAAGAATTCACCAGAGGTTCAGCCTGCCACCGCGGATCGACAAGAGGGCGGGAAGCCATCCAGCCGTGTTGCGTCCCACTCACAAAAAAGCGACTTGGGAAATGGAGCTCAGGGGCACTGCACTTCCCAAACCTGCAGAGTTCTAAACGATAACTATCGCCCCAAAATATATTGAGGTCAGGCTACGAAGAGGCGTTGAACGCAAGGCAGAATTGCAGGAAACGGATGTCAACGGGTACATTGGAATGGCCCCGATAGCACATGAAAAGCGCCAGAACGTGGACAATGATGCGGTTGGCCAAAAAGGGCGTATGCGTTTTTTCCTGAATATATTCAGGAAAAAACGCATACGCCCTTTTTGGCCAACCAAGCAACCTGGGAGAGCAAATCAGCACTACAAAGAAATCTCTCGCCCCCCCCCCCCGGGGCAAAAGGGCCAGGCGAAAAAAGTCTAAAAACCAGAAAGGCAGGACAGCCCACGGAGTCAAGGGAGCCTTGTTAAGCTGATGGGCGGGATGTCAATGGCCAACAGCCAATCTTCACAAGTGTATCCTCTTTCCCAAACCATGTAAAACACAGAACCACAGAGCATAGGGCACTTCCACACATGGGCGTTGACCTTGGGAAAATGAAAAAATCAACCAGACACAGGGACCCCAAAGTTGAGGGCTGCTGTCTTGACAAGAACCTCCACTCCGGTACACGTTTCATATCCCAGGAAAGAGCCAAGTGGACAAAGACGAGTGGACAAGTGGACAAAGACAAGTGGACAAGTGGACAAGTGGTGCCACGTAGGTCCAATGGAGTGTCACTCAGCCATGAAATCCACGTCATGAGGCTGGTAGCAGCATCCTGAGTGGATTTAGGTACGATCATCCTCAGTGAAATAAGTCCCACAAAAAAAGAAACTTATGATATCACTTATCGAGGGAATGTAAAAATCGCTCCCCATGAACGGAATCCCCAAACAGAACAGAGTCACGCTTTTAGAAAACACACTTATGCCTGCTTCAGGGGAAAGGTGAGGTGGGGTGACGCATAAAACTCGAGTTTGAAATGAGCACAGATACCCTTCCGAAAACCGAATATGGAATGCACACGACCTACTCCTTGCTCAATCAACTGGACTCACCAGACCCTGTTCATCGCACAAGTATCTATCCGACTAGTAAGCATCTTAAAAGCTAAGTCTTGATATCTCTGTGTAAGTGCATCAAGTGTGTGTAAAGCGGCCTAAAACCAGCAGGGAAAATCAGTTCAGACCCATTCTGAGGATACATTTCCAACATAAAGAAGAAACAAGCAGGGCAAAACAGAGAGAAATTCTTCCAAAATGCGTTCAGGGACTGGCATGCAACCAGGATTGACCACATCTACAGCCCCAGCGGCGGAAGACATAAGGCTGGACACTCTTGGGGCTGAGACGATTGGTGAGGTTGGGAAAGCAAATGCAGACCCTTGAAAGGAATCCTGCGTGCTCCCCATTCCATGGGTCCCAACTCTCCAGGTTCAACGCAATCTTCCGACAGCGAAAGCACTCATTGGAAACCCAACGGATGCTACACCGTGGGATCGGGAAAGCTTTCTGAAACTCACCTCAGTTTTCATCTCCTGGTGCTCGTGTTCTCCATTCAGGCCCCCTTACTAACAATCTCCCCACTTGGAGACTCGGCGCCTTTCCATGCCTCTTTCGTACCGTCTGCAATTTGTCCGCAGGATGAACTGCAAGAGGGGGAACCAATGAGAGACTCGCTGGAGGTGTTTGGTCGGGCACATGTCACTCTCATTTCCCATCACGAAGAAGAATTCACCAGAGGTTCAGCCTGCCACCGCGGATCGACAAGAGGGCGGGAAGCCATCCAGCCGTGTTGCGTCCCACTCACAAAAAAGCGACTTGGGAAATGGAGCTCAGGGGCACTGCACTTCCCAAACCTGCAGAGTTCTAAACGATAACTATCGCCCCAAAATATATTGAGGTCAGGCTACGAAGAGGCGTTGAACGCAAGGCAGAATTGCAGGAAACGGATGTCAACGGGTACATTGGAATGGCCCCGATAGCACATGAAAAGCGCCAGAACGTGGACAATGATGCGGTTGGCCAAAAAGGGCGTATGCGTTTTTTCCTGAATATATTCAGGAAAAAACGCATACGCCCTTTTTGGCCAACCAAGCAACCTGGGAGAGCAAATCAGCACTACAAAGAAATCTCTCGCCCGCCCCCCCCCGGGGCAAAAGGGCCAGGCGAAAAAAGTCTAAAAACCAGAAAGGCAGGACAGCCCACGGAGTCAAGGGAGCCTTGTTAAGCTGATGGGCGGGATGTCAATGGCCAACAGCCAATCTTCACAAGTGTATCCTCTTTCCCAAACCATGTAAAACACAGAACCACAGAGCATAGGGCACTTCCACACATGGGCGTTGACCTTGGGAAAATGAAAAAATCAACCAGACACAGGGACCCCAAAGTTGAGGTCTGCTGTCTTGACAAGAACCTCCACTCCGGTACACGTTTCATATCCCAGGAAAGAGCCAAGTGGACAAAGACGAGTGGACAAGTGGACAAAGACAAGTGGACAAGTGGACAAGTGGTGCCACGTAGGTCCAATGGAGTGTCACTCAGCCATGAAATCCACGTCATGAGGCTGGTAGCAGCATCCTGAGTGGATTTAGGTACGATCATCCTCAGTGAAATAAGTCCCACAAAAAAAGAAACTTATGATATCACTTATCGAGGGAATGTAAAAATCGCTCGCCATGAACGGAATCCCCAAACAGAACAGAGTCACGCTTTTAGAAAACACACTTATGCCTGCTTCAGGGGAAAGGTGAGGTGGGGTGACGCATAAAACTCGAGTTTGAAATGAGCACAGATACCCTTCCGAAAACCGAATATGGAATGGACACGACCTACTCCTTGCTCAATCAACTGGACTCACCAGACCCTGTTCATCGCACAAGTATCTATCCGACTAGTAAGCATCTTAAAAGCTAAGTCTTGATATCTCTGTGTAAGTGCATCAAGTGTGTGTAAAGCGGCCTAAAACCAGCAGGGAAAATCAGTTCAGACCCATTCTGAGGATACATTTCCAACATAAAGAAGAAACAAGCAGGGCAAAACAGAGAGAAATTCTTCCAAAATGCGTTCAGGGACTGGCATGCAACCAGGATTGACCACATCTACAGCCCCAGCGGCGGAAGACATAAGGCTGGACACTCTTGGGGCTGAGACGATTGGTGAGGTTGGGAAAGCAAATGCAGACCCTTGAAAGGAATCCTGCGTGCTCCCCATTCCATGGGTCCCAACTCTCCAGGTTCAACGCAATGTTCCGACAGCGAAAGCACTCATTGGAAACCCAGCGGATGCTACACCGTGGGCTCGGGAAAGCTTTCTGAAACTCACCTCAGTTTTCATCTCCTGGTGCTCGTGTTCTCCATTCAGGCCCCCTTACTAACAATCTCCCCACTTGGAGACTCGGCGCCTTTCCATGCCTCTTTCGTACCGTCTGCAATTTGTCCGCAGGATGAACTGCAAGAAGGGGAACCAATGAGAGACTCGCTGGAGGTGTTTGGTCGGGCACATGTCACTCTCATTTCCCATCACGAAGAAGAATTCACCAGAGGTTCAGCCTGCCACCGCGGATCGACAAGAGGGCGTGAAGCCATCCAGCCGTGTTGCGTCCCACTCACAAAAAAGCGACTTGGGAAATGGAGCTCAGGGGCACTGCACTTCCCAAACCTGCAGAGTTCTAAACGATAACTATCGCCCCAAAATATATTGAGGTCAGGCTTCGAAGAGGCGTTGAACGCAAGGCAGAATTGCAGGAAACGGATGTCAACGGGTACATCGGAATGGCCCCGATAGCACATGAAAAGCGCCAGAACGTGGACAATGATGCGGTTGGCCAAAAAGGGCGTATGCGTTTTTTCCTGAATATATTCAGGAAAAAACGCATACGCCCTTTTTGGCCAACCAAGCAACCTGGGAGAGCAAATCAGCACTACAAAGAAATCTCTCGCCCCCCCCCCCCCGGGGCAAAAGGGCCAGGCGAAAAAAGTCTAAAAACCAGAAAGGCAGGACAGCCCACGGAGTCAAGGGAGCCTTGTTAAGCTGATGGGCGGGATGTCAATGGCCAACAGCCAATCTTCACAAGTGTATCCTCTTTCCCAAACCATGTAAAACACAGAACCACAGAGCATAGGGCACTTCCACACATGGGCGTTGACCTTGGGAAAATGAAAAAATCAACCAGACACAGGGACCCCAAAGTTGAGGGCTGCTGTCTTGACAAGAACCTCCACTCCGGTACACGTTTCATATCCCAGGAAAGAGCCAAGTGGACAAAGACGAGTGGACAAGTGGACAAAGACAAGTGGACAAGTGGACAAGTGGTGCCACGTAGGTCCAATGGAGTGTCACTCAGCCATGAAATCCACGTCATGAGGCTGGTAGCAGCATCCTGAGTGGATTTAGGTACGATCATCCTCAGTGAAATAAGTCCCACAAAAAAAGAAACTTATGATATCACTTATCGAGGGAATGTAAAAATCGCTCCCCATGAACGGAATCCCCAAACAGAACAGAGTCACGCTTTTAGAAAACACACTTATGCCTGCTTCAGGGGAAAGGTGAGGTGGGGTGACGCATAAAACTCGAGTTTGAAATGAGCACAGATACCCTTCCGAAAACCGAATATGGAATGCACACGACCTACTCCTTGCTCAATCAACTGGACTCACCAGACCCTGTTCATCGCACAAGTATCTATCCGACTAGTAAGCATCTTAAAAGCTAAGTCTTGATATCTCTGTGTAAGTGCATCAAGTGTGTGTAAAGCGGCCTAAAACCAGCAGGGAAAATCAGTTCAGACCCATTCTGAGGATACATTTCCAACATAAAGAAGAAACAAGCAGGGCAAAACAGAGAGAAATTCTTCCAAAATGCGTTCAGGGACTGGCATGCAACCAGGATTGACCACATCTACAGCCCCAGCGGCGGAAGACATAAGGCTGGACACTCTTGGGGCTGAGACGATTGGTGAGGTTGGGAAAGCAAATGCAGACCCTTGAAAGGAATCCTGCGTGCTCCCCATTCCATGGGTCCCAACTCTCCAGGTTCAACGCAATCTTCCGACAGCGAAAGCACTCATTGGAAACCCAACGGATGCTACACCGTGGGATCGGGAAAGCTTTCTGAAACTCACCTCAGTTTTCATCTCCTGGTGCTCGTGTTCTCCATTCAGGCCCCCTTACTAACAATCTCCCCACTTGGAGACTCGGCGCCTTTCCATGCCTCTTTCGTACCGTCTGCAATTTGTCCGCAGGATGAACTGCAAGAGGGGGAACCAATGAGAGACTCGCTGGAGGTGTTTGGTCGGGCACATGTCACTCTCATTTCCCATCACGAAGAAGAATTCACCAGAGGTTCAGCCTGCCACCGCGGATCGACAAGAGGGCGGGAAGCCATCCAGCCGTGTTGCGTCCCACTCACAAAAAAGCGACTTGGGAAATGGAGCTCAGGGGCACTGCACTTCCCAAACCTGCAGAGTTCTAAACGATAACTATCGCCCCAAAATATATTGAGGTCAGGCTACGAAGAGGCGTTGAACGCAAGGCAGAATTGCAGGAAACGGATGTCAACGGGTACATTGGAATGGCCCCGATAGCACATGAAAAGCGCCAGAACGTGGACAATGATGCGGTTGGCCAAAAAGGGCGTATGCGTTTTTTCCTGAATATATTCAGGAAAAAACGCATACGCCCTTTTTGGCCAACCAAGCAACCTGGGAGAGCAAATCAGCACTACAAAGAAATCTCTCGCCCGCCCCCCCCCGGGGCAAAAGGGCCAGGCGAAAAAAGTCTAAAAACCAGAAAGGCAGGACAGCCCACGGAGTCAAGGGAGCCTTGTTAAGCTGATGGGCGGGATGTCAATGGCCAACAGCCAATCTTCACAAGTGTATCCTCTTTCCCAAACCATGTAAAACACAGAACCACAGAGCATAGGGCACTTCCACACATGGGCGTTGACCTTGGGAAAATGAAAAAATCAACCAGACACAGGGACCCCAAAGTTGAGGTCTGCTGTCTTGACAAGAACCTCCACTCCGGTACACGTTTCATATCCCAGGAAAGAGCCAAGTGGACAAAGACGAGTGGACAAGTGGACAAAGACAAGTGGACAAGTGGACAAGTGGTGCCACGTAGGTCCAATGGAGTGTCACTCAGCCATGAAATCCACGTCATGAGGCTGGTAGCAGCATCCTGAGTGGATTTAGGTACGATCATCCTCAGTGAAATAAGTCCCACAAAAAAAGAAACTTATGATATCACTTATCGAGGGAATGTAAAAATCGCTCCCCATGAACGGAATCCCCAAACAGAACAGAGTCACGCTTTTAGAAAACACACTTATGCCTGCTTCAGGGGAAAGGTGAGGTGGGGTGACGCATAAAACTCGAGTTTGAAATGAGCACAGATACCCTTCCGAAAACCGAATATGGAATGGACACGACCTACTCCTTGCTCAATCAACTGGACTCACCAGACCCTGTTCATCGCACAAGTATCTATCCGACTAGTAAGCATCTTAAAAGCTAAGTCTTGATATCTCTGTGTAAGTGCATCAAGTGTGTGTAAAGCGGCCTAAAACCAGCAGGGAAAATCAGTTCAGACCCATTCTGAGGATACATTTCCAACATAAAGAAGAAACAAGCAGGGCAAAACAGAGAGAAATTCTTCCAAAATGCGTTCAGGGACTGGCATGCAACCAGGATTGACCACATCTACAGCCCCAGCGGCGGAAGACATAAGGCTGGACACTCTTGGGGCTGAGACGATTGGTGAGGTTGGGAAAGCAAATGCAGACCCTTGAAAGGAATCCTGCGTGCTCCCCATTCCATGGGTCCCAACTCTCCAGGTTCAACGCAATGTTCCGACAGCGAAAGCACTCATTGGAAACCCAGCGGATGCTACACCGTGGGCTCGGGAAAGCTTTCTGAAACTCACCTCAGTTTTCATCTCCTGGTGCTCGTGTTCTCCATTCAGGCCCCCTTACTAACAATCTCCCCACTTGGAGACTCGGCGCCTTTCCATGCCTCTTTCGTACCGTCTGCAATTTGTCCGCAGGATGAACTGCAAGAAGGGGAACCAATGAGAGACTCGCTGGAGGTGTTTGGTCGGGCACATGTCACTCTCATTTCCCATCACGAAGAAGAATTCACCAGAGGTTCAGCCTGCCACCGCGGATCGACAAGAGGGCGTGAAGCCATCCAGCCGTGTTGCGTCCCACTCACAAAAAAGCGACTTGGGAAATGGAGCTCAGGGGCACTGCACTTCCCAAACCTGCAGAGTTCTAAACGATAACTATCGCCCCAAAATATATTGAGGTCAGGCTTCGAAGAGGCGTTGAACGCAAGGCAGAATTGCAGGAAACGGATGTCAACGGGTACATCGGAATGGCCCCGATAGCACATGAAAAGCGCCAGAACGTGGACAATGATGCGGTTGGCCAAAAAGGGCGTATGCGTTTTTTCCTGAATATATTCAGGAAAAAACGCATACGCCCTTTTTGGCCAACCAAGCAACCTGGGAGAGCAAATCAGCACTACAAAGAAATCTCTCGCCCCTCCCCGGGGCAAAAGGGCCAGGCAAAAAAAGTCTAAAAACCAGAAAGGCAGGACAGCCCACGGAGTCAAGGGAGCCTTGTTAAGCTGATGGGCGGGATGTCAATGGCCAACAGCCAATCTTCACAAGTGTATCCTCTTTCCCAAACCATGTAAAACACAGAACCACAGAGCATAGGGCACTTCCACACATGGGCGTTGACCTTGGGAAAATGAAAAAATCAACCAGACACAGGGACCCCAAAGTTGAGGGCTGCTGTCTTGACAAGAACCTCCACTCCGGTACACGTTTCATATCCCAGGAAAGAGCCAAGTGGACAAAGACGAGTGGACAAGTGGACAAACACAAGTGGACAAGTGGACAAGTGGTGCTACGTAGGTCCAATGGAGTGTCACTCAGCCATGAAATCCACGTCATGAGGCTGGTAGCAGCATCCTGAGTGGATTTAGGTACGATCATCCTCAGTGAAATAAGTCCCACAAAAAAAGAAACTTATGATATCACTTATCGAGGGAATGTAAAAATCGCTCCCCATGAACGGAATCCCCAAACAGAACAGAGTCACGCTTTTAGAAAACACACTTATGCCTGCTTCAGGGGAAAGGTGAGGTGGGGTGACGCATAAAACTCGAGTTTGAAATGAGCACACATACCCTTCCGAAAACCGAATATGGAATGGACACGACCTACTCCTTGCTCAATCAACTGGACTCACCAGACCCTGTTCATCGCACAAGTATCTATCCGACTAGTAAGCATCTTAAAAGCTAAGTCTTGATATCTCTGTGTAAGTGCATCAAGTGTGTGTAAAGCGGCCTAAAACCAGCAGGGAAAATCAGCTCAGACCCATTCTGAGGATACATTTCCAACATAAAGAAGAAACAAGCAGGGCAAAACAGAGAGAAATTCTTCCAAAATGCGTTCAGGGACTGGCATGCAACCAGGATTGACCACATCTACAGCCCCAGCGGCGGAAGACATAAGGCTGGACACTCTTGGGGCTGAGACGATTGGTGAGGTTGGGAAAGCAAATGCAGACCCTTGAAAGGAATCCTGCGTGCTCCCCATTCCATGGGTCCCAACTCTCCAGGTTCAACGCAATGTTCCGACAGCGAAAGCACTCATTGGAAACCCAGCGGATGCTACACCGTGGGCTCGGGAAAGCTTTCTGAAACTCACCTCAGTTTTCATCTCCTGGTGCTCGTGTTCTCCATTCAGGCCCCCTTACTAACAATCTCCCCACTTGGAGACTCGGCGCCTTTCCATGCCTCTTTCGTACCGTCTGCAATTTGTCCGCAGGATGAACTGCAAGAGGGGGAACCAATGAGAGACTCGCTGGAGGTGTTTGGTCGGGCACATGTCACTCTCATTTCCCATCACGAAGAAGAATTCACCAGAGGTTCAGCCTGCCACCGCGGATCGACAAGAGGGCGGGAAGCCATCCAGCCGTGTTGCGTCCCACTCACAAAAAAGCGACTTGGGAAATGGAGCTCAGGGGCACTGCACTTCCCAAACCTGCAGAGTTCTAAACGATAACTATCGCCCCAAAATATATTGAGGTCAGGCTACGAAGAGGCGTTGAACGCAAGGCAGAATTGCAGGAAACGGATGTCAACGGGTACATTGGAATGGCCCCGATAGCACATGAAAAGCGCCAGAACGTGGACAATGATGCGGTTGGCCAAAAAGGGCGTATGCGTTTTTTCCTGAATATATTCAGGAAAAAACGCATACGCCCTTTTTGGCCAACCAAGCAACCTGGGAGAGCAAATCAGCACTACAAAGAAATCTCTCGCCCCCCCCCCCGGGGCAAAAGGGCCAGGCGAAAAAAGTCTAAAAACCAGAAAGGCAGGACAGCCCACGGAGTCAAGGGAGCCTTGTTAAGCTGATGGGCGGGATGTCAATGGCCAACAGCCAATCTTCACAAGTGTATCCTCTTTCCCAAACCATGTAAAACACAGAACCACAGAGCATAGGGCACTTCCACACATGGGCGTTGACCTTGGGAAAATGAAAAAATCAACCAGACACAGGGACCCCAAAGTTGAGGGCTGCTGTCTTGACAAGAACCTCCACTCCGGTACACGTTTCATATCCCAGGAAAGAGCCAAGTGGACAAAGACGAGTGGACAAGTGGACAAAGACAAGTGGACAAGTGGACAAGTGGTGCCACGTAGGTCCAATGGAGTGTCACTCAGCCATGAAATCCACGTCATGAGGCTGGTAGCAGCATCCTGAGTGGATTTAGGTACGATCATCCTCAGTGAAATAAGTCCCACAAAAAAAGAAACTTATGATATCACTTATCGAGGGAATGTAAAAATCGCTCCCCATGAACGGAATCCCCAAACAGAACAGAGTCACGCTTTTAGAAAACACACTTATGCCTGCTTCAGGGGAAAGGTGAGGTGGGGTGACGCATAAAACTCGAGTTTGAAATGAGCACAGATACCCTTCCGAAAACCGAATATGGAATGCACACGACCTACTCCTTGCTCAATCAACTGGACTCACCAGACCCTGTTCATCGCACAAGTATCTATCCGACTAGTAAGCATCTTAAAAGCTAAGTCTTGATATCTCTGTGTAAGTGCATCAAGTGTGTGTAAAGCGGCCTAAAACCAGCAGGGAAAATCAGCTCAGACCCATTCTGAGGATACATTTCCAACATAAAGAAGAAACAAGCAGGGCAAAACAGAGAGAAATTCTTCCAAAATGCGTTCAGGGACTGGCATGCAACCAGGATTGACCACATCTACAGCCCCAGCGGCGGAAGACATAAGGCTGGACACTCTTGGGGCTGAGACGATTGGTGAGGTTGGGAAAGCAAATGCAGACCCTTGAAAGGAATCCTGCGTGCTCCCCATTCCATGGGTCCCAACTCTCCAGGTTCAACGCAATCTTCCGACAGCGAAAGCACTCATTGGAAACCCAGCGGATGCTACACCGTGGGCTCGGGAAAGCTTTCTGAAACTCACCTCAGTTTTCATCTCCTGGTGCTCGTGTTCTCCATTCAGGCCCCCTTACTAACAATCTCCCCACTTGGAGACTCGGCGCCTTTCCATGCCTCTTTCGTACCGTCTGCAATTTGTCCGCAGGATGAACTGCAAGAGGGGGAACCAATGAGAGACTCGCTGGAGGTGTTTGGTCGGGCACATGTCACTCTCATTTCCCATCACGAAGAAGAATTCACCAGAGGTTCAGCCTGCCACCGCGGATCGACAAGAGGGCGGGAAGCCATCCAGCCGTGTTGCGTCCCACTCACAAAAAAGCGACTTGGGAAATGGAGCTCAGGGGCACTGCACTTCCCAAACCTGCAGAGTTCTAAACGATAACTATCGCCCCAAAATATATTGAGGTCAGGCTACGAAGAGGCGTTGAACGCAAGGCAGAATTGCAGGAAACGGATGTCAACGGGTACATTGGAATGGCCCCGATAGCACATGAAAAGCGCCAGAACGTGGACAATGATGCGGTTGGCCAAAAAGGGCGTATGCGTTTTTTCCTGAATATATTCAGGAAAAAACGCATACGCCCTTTTTGGCCAACCAAGCAACCTGGGAGAGCAAATCAGCACTAGAAAGAAATCTCTCGCCCCCCCCCCCGGGGCAAAAGGGCCAGGCGAAAAAAGTCTAAAAACCAGAAAGGCAGGACAGCCCACGGAGTCAAGGGAGCCTTGTTAAGCTGATGGGCGGGATGTCAATGGCCAACAGCCAATCTTCACAAGTGTATCCTCTTTCCCAAACCATGTAAAACACAGAACCACAGAGCATAGGGCACTTCCACACATGGGCGTTGACCTTGGGAAAATGAAAAAATCAACCAGACACAGGGACCCCAAAGTTGAGGGCTGCTGTCTTGACAAGAACCTCCACTCCGGTACACGTTTCATATCCCAGGAAAGAGCCAAGTGGACAAAGACGAGTGGACAAGTGGACAAAGACAAGTGGACAAGTGGACAAGTGGTGCCACGTAGGTCCAATGGAGTGTCACTCAGCCATGAAATCCACGTCATGAGGCTGGTAGCAGCATCCTGAGTGGATTTAGGTACGATCATCCTCAGTGAAATAAGTCCCACAAAAAAAGAAACTTATGATATCACTTATCGAGGGAATGTAAAAATCGCTCCCCATGAACGGAATCCCCAAACAGAACAGAGTCACGCTTTTAGAAAACACACTTATGCCTGCTTCAGGGGAAAGGTGAGGTGGGGTGACGCATAAAACTCGAGTTTGAAATGAGCACAGATACCCTTCCGAAAACCGAATATGGAATGCACACGACCTACTCCTTGCTCAATCAACTGGACTCACCAGACCCTGTTCATCGCACAAGTATCTATCCGACTAGTAAGCATCTTAAAAGCTAAGTCTTGATATCTCTGTGTAAGTGCATCAAGTGTGTGTAAAGCGGCCTAAAACCAGCAGGGAAAATCAGCTCAGACCCATTCTGAGGATACATTTCCAACATAAAGAAGAAACAAGCAGGGCAAAACAGAGAGAAATTCTTCCAAAATGCGTTCAGGGACTGGCATGCAACCAGGATTGACCACATCTACAGCCCCAGCGGCGGAAGACATAAGGCTGGACACTCTTGGGGCTGAGACGATTGGTGAGGTTGGGAAAGCAAATGCAGACCCTTGAAAGGAATCCTGCGTGCTCCCCATTCCATGGGTCCCAACTCTCCAGGTTCAACGCAATCTTCCGACAGCGAAAGCACTCATTGGAAACCCAGCGGATGCTACACCGTGGGATCGGGAAAGCTTTCTGAAACTCACCTCAGTTTTCATCTCCTGGTGCTCGTGTTCTCCATTCAGGCCCCCTTACTAACAATCTCCCCACTTGGAGACTCGGCGCCTTTCCATGCCTCTTTCGTACCGTCTGCAATTTGTCCGCAGGATGAACTGCAAGAGGGGGAACCAATGAGAGACTCGCTGGAGGTGTTTGGTCGGGCACATGTCACTCTCATTTCCCATCACGAAGAAGAATTCACCAGAGGTTCAGCCTGCCACCGCGGATCGACAAGAGGGCGTGAAGCCATCCAGCCGTGTTGCGTCCCACTCACAAAAAAGCGACTTGGGAAATGGAGCTCAGGGGCACTGCACTTCCCAAACCTGCAGAGTTCTAAACGATAACTATCGCCCCAAAATATATTGAGGTCAGGCTACGAAGAGGCGTTGAACGCAAGGCAGAATTGCAGGAAACGGATGTCAACGGGTACATCGGAATGGCCCCGATAGCACATGAAAAGCGCCAGAACGTGGACAATGATGCGGTTGGCCAAAAAGGGCGTATGCGTTTTTTCCTGAATATATTCAGGAAAAAACGCATACGCCCTTTTTGGCCAACCAAGCAACCTGGGAGAGCAAATCAGCACTACAAAGAAATCTCTCGCCCCCCCCCCGGGGCAAAAGGGCCAGGCGAAAAAAGTCTAAAAACCAGAAAGGCAGGACAGCCCACGGAGTCAAGGGAGCCTTGTTAAGCTGATGGGCGGGATGTCAATGGCCAACAGCCAATCTTCACAAGTGTATCCTCTTTCCCAAACCATGTAAAACACAGAACCACAGAGCATAGGGCACTTCCACACATGGGCGTTGACCTTGGGAAAATGAAAAAATCAACCAGACACAGGGACCCCAAAGTTGAGGGCTGCTGTCTTGACAAGAACCTCCACTCCGGTACACGTTTCATATCCCAGGAAAGAGCCAAGTGGACAAAGACGAGTGGACAAGGGGACAAGTGGACAAGTGGTGCCACGTAGGTCCAATGGAGTGTCACTCAGCCATGAAATCCACGTCATGAGGCTGGTAGCAGCATCCTGAGTGGATTTAGGTACGATCATCCTCAGTGAAATAAGTCCCACAAAAAAAGAAACTTATGATATCACTTATCGAGGGAATGTAAAAATCGCTCCCCATGAACGGAATCCCCAAACAGAACAGAGTCACGCTTTTAGAAAACACACTTATGCCTGCTTCAGGGGAAAGGTGAGGTGGGGTGACGCATAAAACTCGAGTTTGAAATGAGCACAGATACCCTTCCGAAAACCGAATATGGAATGCACACGACCTACTCCTTGCTCAATCAACTGGACTCACCAGACCCTGTTCATCGCACAAGTATCTATCCGACTAGTAAGCATCTTAAAAGCTAAGTCTTGATATCTCTGTGTAAGTGCATCAAGTGTGTGTAAAGCGGCCTAAAACCAGCAGGGAAAATCAGCTCAGACCCATTCTGAGGATACATTTCCAACATAAAGAAGAAACAAGCAGGGCAAAACAGAGAGAAATTCTTCCAAAATGCGTTCAGGGACTGGCATGCAACCAGGATTGACCACATCTACAGCCCCAGCGGCGGAAGACATAAGGCTGGACACTCTTGGGGCTGAGACGATTGGTGAGGTTGGGAAAGCAAATGCAGACCCTTGAAAGGAATCCTGCGTGCTCCCCATTCCATGGGTCCCAACTCTCCAGGTTCAACGCAATCTTCCGACAGCGAAAGCACTCATTGGAAACCCAGCGGATGCTACACCGTGGGATCGGGAAAGCTTTCTGAAACTCACCTCAGTTTTCATCTCCTGGTGCTCGTGTTCTCCATTCAGGCCCCCTTACTAACAATCTCCCCACTTGGAGACTCGGCGCCTTTCCATGCCTCTTTCGTACCGTCTGCAATTTGTCCGCAGGATGAACTGCAAGAGGGGGAACCAATGAGAGACTCGCTGGAGGTGTTTGGTCGGGCACATGTCACTCTCATTTCCCATCACGAAGAAGAATTCACCAGAGGTTCAGCCTGCCACCGCGGATCGACAAGAGGGCGTGAAGCCATCCAGCCGTGTTGCGTCCCACTCACAAAAAAGCGACTTGGGAAATGGAGCTCAGGGGCACTGCACTTCCCAAACCTGCAGAGTTCTAAACGATAACTATCGCCCCAAAATATATTGAGGTCAGGCTACGAAGAGGCGTTGAACGCAAGGCAGAATTGCAGGAAACGGATGTCAACGGGTACATCGGAATGGCCCCGATAGCACATGAAAAGCGCCAGAACGTGGACAATGATGCGGTTGGCCAAAAAGGGCGTATGCGTTTTTTCCTGAATATATTCAGGAAAAAACGCATACGCCCTTTTTGGCCAACCAAGCAACCTGGGAGAGCAAATCAGCACTACAAAGAAATCTCTCACCCCCCCCCCCGGGGCAAAAGGGCCAGGCGACAAAAGTCTAAAAACCAGAAAGGCAGGACAGCCCACGGAGTCAAGGGAGCCTTGTTAAGCTGATGGGCGGGATGTCAATGGCCAACAGCCAATCTTCACAAGTGTATCCTCTTTCCCAAACCATGTAAAACACAGAACCACAGAGCATAGGGCACTTCCACACATGGGCGTTGACCTTGGGAAAATGAAAAAATCAACCAGACACAGGGACCCCAAAGTTGAGGGCTGCTGTCTTGACAAGAACCTCCACTCCGGTACACGTTTCATATCCCAGGAAAGAGCCAAGTGGACAAAGACGAGTGGACAAGTGGACAAACACTAGTGGACAAGTGGACAAGTGGTGCTACGTAGGTCCAATGGAGTGTCACTCAGCCATGAAATCCACGTCATGAGGCTGGTAGCAGCATCCTGAGTGGATTTAGGTACGATCATCCTCAGTGAAATAAGTCCCACAAAAAAAGAAACTTATGATATCACTTATCGAGGGAATGTAAAAATCGCTCCCCATGAACGGAATCCCCAAACAGAACAGAGTCACGCTTTTAGAAAGCACACTTATGCCTGCTTCAGGGGAAAGGTGAGGTGGGGTGACGCATAAACCTCGAGTTTGAAATGAGCACACATACCCTTCCGAAAACCGAATATGGAATGCACACGACCTACTCCTTGCTCAATCAACTGGACTCACCAGACCCTGTTCATCGCACAAGTATCTATCCGACTAGTAAGCATCTTAAAAGCTAAGTCTTGATATCTCTGTGTAAGTGCATCAAGTGTGTGTAAAGCGGCCTAAAACCAGCAGGGAAAATCAGCTCAGACCCATTCTGAGGATACATTTCCAACATAAAGAAGAAACAAGCAGGGCAAAACAGAGAGAAATTCTTCCAAAATGCGTTCAGGGACTGGCATGCAACCAGGATTGACCACATCTACAGCCCCAGCGGCGGAAGACATAAGGCTGGACACTCTTGGGGCTGAGACGATTGGTGAGGTTGGGAAAGCAAATGCAGACCCTTGAAAGGAATCCTGCGTGCTCCCCATTCCATGGGTCCCAACTCTCCAGGTTCAACGCAATCTTCCGACAGCGAAAGCACTCATTGGAAACCCAGCGGATGCTACACCGTGGGATCGGGAAAGCTTTCTGAAACTCACCTCAGTTTTCATCTCCTGGTGCTCGTGTTCTCCATTCAGGCCCCCTTACTAACAATCTCCCCACTTGGAGACTCGGCGCCTTTCCATGCCTCTTTCGTACCGTCTGCAATTTGTCCGCAGGATGAACTGCAAGAGGGGGAACCAATGAGAGACTCGCTGGAGGTGTTTGGTCGGGCACATGTCACTCTCATTTCCCATCACGAAGAAGAATTCACCAGAGGTTCAGCCTGCCACCGCGGATCGACAAGAGGGCGTGAAGCCATCCAGCCGTGTTGCGTCCCACTCACAAAAAAGCGACTTGGGAAATGGAGCTCAGGGGCACTGCACTTCCCAAACCTGCAGAGTTCTAAACGATAACTATCGCCCCAAAATATATTGAGGTCAGGCTACGAAGAGGCGTTGAACGCAAGGCAGAATTGCAGGAAACGGATGTCAACGGGTACATCGGAATGGCCCCGATAGCACATGAAAAGCGCCAGAACGTGGACAATGATGCGGTTGGCCAAAAAGGGCGTATGCGTTTTTTCCTGAATATATTCAGGAAAAAACGCATACGCCCTTTTTGGCCAACCAAGCAACCTGGGAGAGCAAATCAGCACTACAAAGAAATCTCTCGCCCCCCCCCCCGGGGCAAAAGGGCCAGGCGAAAAAAGTCTAAAAACCAGAAAGGCAGGACAGCCCACGGAGTCAAGGGAGCCTTGTTAAGCTGATGGGCGGGATGTCAATGGCCAACAGCCAATCTTCACAAGTGTATCCTCTTTCCCAAACCATGTAAAACACAGAACCACAGAGCATAGGGCACTTCCACACATGGGCGTTGACCTTGGGAAAATGAAAAAATCAACCAGACACAGGGACCCCAAAGTTGAGGGCTGCTGTCTTGACAAGAACCTCCACTCCGGTACACGTTTCATATCCCAGGAAAGAGCCAAGTGGGCAAAGACGAGTGGACAAGTGGACAAAGACAAGTGGACAAGTGGACAAGTGGTGCTACGTAGGTCCAATGGAGTGTCACTCAGCCATGAAATCCACGTCATGAGGCTGGTAGCAGCATCCTGAGTGGATTTAGGTACGATCATCCTCAGTGAAATAAGTCCCACAAAAAAAGAAACTTATGATATCACTTATCGAGGGAATGTAAAAATCGCTCCCCATGAACGGAATCCCCAAACAGAACAGAGTCACGCTTTTAGAAAACACACTTATGCCTGCTTCAGGGGAAAGGTGAGGTGGGGTGACGCATAAAACTCGAGTTTGAAATGAGCACAGATACCCTTCCGAAAACCGAATATGGAATGCACACGACCTACTCCTTGCTCAATCAACTGGACTCACCAGACCCTGTTCATCGCACAAGTATCTATCCGACTAGTAAGCATCTTAAAAGCTAAGTCTTGATATCTCTGTGTAAGTGCATCAAGTGTGTGTAAAGCGGCCTAAAACCAGCAGGGAAAATCAGCTCAGACCCATTCTGAGGATACATTTCCAACATAAAGAAGAAACAAGCAGGGCAAAACAGAGAGAAATTCTTCCAAAATGCGTTCAGGGACTGGCATGCAACCAGGATTGACCACATCTACAGCCCCAGCGGCGGAAGACATAAGGCTGGACACTCTTGGGGCTGAGACGATTGGTGAGGTTGGGAAAGCAAATGCAGACCCTTGAAAGGAATCCTGCGTGCTCCCCATTCCATGGGTCCCAACTCTCCAGGTTCAACGCAATCTTCCGACAGCGAAAGCACTCATTGGAAACCCAGCGGATGCTACACCGTGGGCTCGGGAAAGCTTTCTGAAACTCACCTCAGTTTTCATCTCCTGGTGCTCGTGTTCTCCATTCAGGCCCCCTTACTAACAATCTCCCCACTTGGAGACTCGGCGCCTTTCCATGCCTCTTTCGTACCGTCTGCAATTTGTCCGCAGGATGAACTGCAAGAGGGGGAACCAATGAGAGACTCGCTGGAGGTGTTTGGTCGGGCACATGTCACTCTCATTTCCCATCACGAAGAAGAATTCACCAGAGGTTCAGCCTGCCACCGCGGATCGACAAGAGGGCGTGAAGCCATCCAGCCGTGTTGCGTCCCACTCACAAAAAAGCGACTTGGGAAATGGAGCTCAGGGGCACTGCACTTCCCAAACCTGCAGAGTTCTAAACGATAACTATCGCCCCAAAATATATTGAGGTCAGGCTACGAAGAGGCGTTGAACGCAAGGCAGAATTGCAGGAAACGGATGTCAACGGGTACATCGGAATGGCCCCGATAGCACATGAAAAGCGCCAGAACGTGGACAATGATGCGGTTGGCCAAAAAGGGCGTATGCGTTTTTTCCTGAATATATTCAGGAAAAAACGCATACGCCCTTTTTGGCCAACCAAGCAACCTGGGAGAGCAAATCAGCACTACAAAGAAATCTCTCGCCCCCCCCCCCCGGGGCAAAAGGGCCAGGCGAAAAAAGTCTAAAAACCAGAAAGGCAGGACAGCCCACGGAGTCAAGGGAGCCTTGTTAAGCTGATGGGCGGGATGTCAATGGCCAACAGCCAATCTTCACAAGTGTATCCTCTTTCCCAAACCATGTAAAACACAGAACCACAGAGCATAGGGCACTTCCACACATGGGCGTTGACCTTGGGAAAATGAAAAAATCAACCAGACACAGGGACCCCAAAGTTGAGGGCTGCTGTCTTGACAAGAACCTCCACTCCGGTACACGTTTCATATCCCAGGAAAGAGCCAAGTGGGCAAAGACGAGTGGACAAGTGGACAAACACAAGTGGACAAGTGGACAAGTGGTGCTACGTAGGTCCAACGGAGTGTCACTCAGCCATGAAATCCACGTCATGAGGCTGGTAGCAGCATCCTGAGTGGATTTAGGTACGATCATCCTCAGTGAAATAAGTCCCACAAAAAAAGAAACTTATGATATCACTTATCGAGGGAATGTAAAAATCGCTCCCCATGAACGGAATCCCCAAACAGAACAGAGTCACGCTTTTAGAAAACACACTTATGCCTGCTTCAGGGGAAAGGTGAGGTGGGGTGACGCATAAAACTCGAGTTTGAAATGAGCACAGATACCCTTCCGAAAACCGAATATGGAATGCACACGACCTACTCCTTGCTCAATCAACTGGACTCACCAGACCCTGTTCATCGCACAAGTATCTATCCGACTAGTAAGCATCTTAAAAGCTAAGTCTTGATATCTCTGTGTAAGTGCATCAAGTGTGTGTAAAGCGGCCTAAAACCAGCAGGGAAAATCAGCTCAGACCCATTCTGAGGATACATTTCCAACATAAAGAAGAAACAAGCAGGGCAAAACAGAGAGAAATTCTTCCAAAATGCGTTCAGGGACTGGCATGCAACCAGGATTGACCACATCTACAGCCCCAGCGGCGGAAGACATAAGGCTGGACACTCTTGGGGCTGAGACGATTGGTGAGGTTGGGAAAGCAAATGCAGACCCTTGAAAGGAATCCTGCGTGCTCCCCATTCCATGGCTCCCAACTCTCCAGGTTCAACGCAATCTTCCGACAGCGAAAGCACTCATTGGAAACCCAGCGGATGCTACACCGTGGGATCGGGAAAGCTTTCTGAAACTCACCTCAGTTTTCATCTCCTGGTGCTCGTGTTCTCCATTCAGGCCCCCTTACTAACAATCTCCCCACTTGGAGACTCGGCGCCTTTCCATGCCTCTTTCGTACCGTCTGCAATTTGTCCGCAGGATGAACTGCAAGAGGGGGAACCAATGAGAGACTCGCTGGAGGTGTTTGGTCGGGCACATGTCACTCTCATTTCCCATCACGAAGAAGAATTCACCAGAGGTTCAGCCTGCCACCGCGGATCGACAAGAGGGCGTGAAGCCATCCAGCCGTGTTGCGTCCCACTCACAAAAAAGCGACTTGGGAAATGGAGCTCAGGGGCACTGCACTTCCCAAACCTGCAGAGTTCTAAACGATAACTATCGCCCCAAAATATATTGAGGTCAGGCTACGAAGAGGCGTTGAACGCAAGGCAGAATTGCAGGAAACGGATGTCAACGGGTACATCGGAATGGCCCCGATAGCACATGAAAAGCGCCAGAACGTGGACAATGATGCGGTTGGCCAAAAAGGGCGTATGCGTTTTTTCCTGAATATATTCAGGAAAAAACGCATACGCCCTTTTTGGCCAACCAAGCAACCTGGGAGAGCAAATCAGCACTACAAAGAAATCTCTCGCCCCCCCCCCCCGGGGCAAAAGGGCCAGGCGAAAAAAGTCTAAAAACCAGAAAGGCAGGACAGCCCACGGAGTCAAGGGAGCCTTGTTAAGCTGATGGGCGGGATGTCAATGGCCAACAGCCAATCTTCACAAGTGTATCCTCTTTCCCAAACCATGTAAAACACAGAACCACAGAGCATAGGGCACTTCCACACATGGGCGTTGACCTTGGGAAAATGAAAAAATCAACCAGACACAGGGACCCCAAAGTTGAGGGCTGCTGTCTTGACAAGAACCTCCACTCCGGTACACGTTTCATATCCCAGGAAAGAGCCAAGTGGACAAAGACGAGTGGACAAGTGGACAAAGACAAGTGGACAAGTGGACAAGTGGTGCCACGTAGGTCCAATGGAGTGTCACTCAGCCATGAAATCCACGTCATGAGGCTGGTAGCAGCATCCTGAGTGGATTTAGGTACGATCATCCTCAGTGAAATAAGTCCCACAAAAAAAGAAACTTATGATATCACTTATCGAGGGAATGTAAAAATCGCTCCCCATGAACGGAATCCCCAAACAGAACAGAGTCACGCTTTTAGAAAACACACTTATGCCTGCTTCAGGGGAAAGGTGAGGTGGGGTGACGCATAAAACTCGAGTTTGAAATGAGCACACATACCCTTCCGAAAACCGAATATGGAATGGACACGACCTACTCCTTGCTCAATCAACTGGACTCACCAGACCCTGTTCATCGCACAAGTATCTATCCGACTAGTAAGCATCTTAAAAGCTAAGTCTTGATATCTCTGTGTAAGTGCATCAAGTGTGTGTAAAGCGGCCTAAAACCAGCAGGGAAAATCAGCTCAGACCCATTCTGAGGATACATTTCCAACATAAAGAAGAAACAAGAAGGGCAAAACAGAGAGAAATTCTTCCAAAATGCGTTCAGGGACTGGCATGCAACCAGGATTGACCACATCTACAGCCCCAGCGGCGGAAGACATAAGGCTGGACACTCTTGGGGCTGAGACGATTGGTGAGGTTGGGAAAGCAAATGCAGACCCTTGAAAGGAATCCTGCGTGCTCCCCATTCCATGGGTCCCAACTCTCCAGGTTCAACGCAATCTTCCGACAGCGAAAGCACTCATTGGAAACCCAGCGGATGCTACACCGTGGGATCGGGAAAGCTTTCTGAAACTCACCTCAGTTTTCATCTCCTGGTGCTCGTGTTCTCCATTCAGGCCCCCTTACTAACAATCTCCCCACTTGGAGACTCGGCGCCTTTCCATGCCTCTTTCGTACCGTCTGCAATTTGTCCGCAGGATGAACTGCAAGAGGGGGAACCAATGAGAGACTCGCTGGAGGTGTTTGGTCGGGCACATGTCACTCTCATTTCCCATCACGAAGAAGAATTCACCAGAGGTTCAGCCTGCCACCGCGGATCGACAAGAGGGCGTGAAGCCATCCAGCCGTGTTGCGTCCCACTCACAAAAAAGCGACTTGGGAAATGGAGCTCAGGGGCACTGCACTTCCCAAACCTGCAGAGTTCTAAACGATAACTATCGCCCCAAAATATATTGAGGTCAGGCTACGAAGAGGCGTTGAACGCAAGGCAGAATTGCAGGAAACGGATGTCAACGGGTACATCGGAATGGCCCCGATAGCACATGAAAAGCGCCAGAACGTGGACAATGATGCGGTTGGCCAAAAAGGGCGTATGCGTTTTTTCCTGAATATATTCAGGAAAAAACGCATACGCCCTTTTTGGCCAACCAAGCAACCTGGGAGAGCAAATCAGCACTACAAAGAAATCTCTCGCCCCCCCCCCACGGGGCAAAAGGGCCAGGCGAAAAAAGTCTAAAAACCAGAAAGGCAGGACAGCCCACGGAGTCAAGGGAGCCTTGTTAAGCTGATGGGCGGGATGTCAATGGCCAACAGCCAATCTTCACAAGTGTATCCTCTTTCCCAAACCATGTAAAACACAGAACCACAGAGCATAGGGCACTTCCACACATGGGCGTTGACCTTGGGAAAATGAAAAAATCAACCAGACACAGGGACCCCAAAGTTGAGGGCTGCTGTCTTGACAAGAACCTCCACTCCGGTACACGTTTCATATCCCAGGAAAGAGCCAAGTGGACAAAGACGAGTGGACAAGTGGACAAAGACAAGTGGACAAGTGGACAAGTGGTGCCACGTAGGTCCAATGCAGTGTCACTCAGCCATGAAATCCATGTCATGAGGCTGGTAGCAGCATCCTGAGTGGATTTAGGTACGATCATCCTCAGTGAAATAAGTCCCACAAAAAAAGAAACTTATGATATCACTTATCGAGGGAATGTAAAAATCGCTCCCCATGAACGGAATCCCCAAACAGAACAGAGTCACGCTTTTAGAAAACACACTTATGCCTGCTTCAGGGGAAAGGTGAGGTGGGGTGACGCATAAAACTCGAGTTTGAAATGAGCACACATACCCTTCCGAAAACCGAATATGGAATGGACACGACCTACTCCTTGCTCAATCAACTGGACTCACCAGACCCTGTTCATCGCACAAGTATCTATCCGACTAGTAAGCATCTTAAAAGCTAAGTCTTGATATCTCTGTGTAAGTGCATCAAGTGTGTGTAAAGCGGCCTAAAACCAGCAGGGAAAATCAGCTCAGACCCATTCTGAGGATACATTTCCAACATAAAGAAGAAACAAGCAGGGCAAAACAGAGAGAAATTCTTCCAAAATGCGTTCAGGGACTGGCATGCAACCAGGATTGACCACATCTACAGCCCCAGCGGCGGAAGACATAAGGCTGGACACTCTTGGGGCTGAGACGATTGGTGAGGTTGGGAAAGCAAATGCAGACCCTTGAAAGGAATCCTGCGTGCTCCCCATTCCATGGCTCCCAACTCTCCAGGTTCAACGCAATCTTCCGACAGCGAAAGCACTCATTGGAAACCCAGCGGATGCTACACCGTGGGATCGGGAAAGCTTTCTGAAACTCACCTCAGTTTTCATCTCCTGGTGCTCGTGTTCTCCATTCAGGCCCCCTTACTAACAATCTCCCCACTTGGAGACTCGGCGCCTTTCCATGCCTCTTTCGTACCGTCTGCAATTTGTCCGCAGGATGAACTGCAAGAGGGGGAACCAATGAGAGACTCGCTGGAGGTGTTTGGTCGGGCACATGTCACTCTCATTTCCCATCACGAAGAAGAATTCACCAGAGGTTCAGCCTGCCACCGCGGATCGACAAGAGGGCGTGAAGCCATCCAGCCGTGTTGCGTCCCACTCACAAAAAAGCGACTTGGGAAATGGAGCTCAGGGGCACTGCACTTCCCAAACCTGCAGAGTTCTAAACGATAACTATCGCCCCAAAATATATTGAGGTCAGGCTACGAAGAGGCGTTGAACGCAAGGCAGAATTGCAGGAAACGGATGTCAACGGGTACATCGGAATGGCCCCGATAGCACATGAAAAGCGCCAGAACGTGGACAATGATGCGGTTGGCCAAAAAGGGCGTATGCGTTTTTTCCTGAATATATTCAGGAAAAAACGCATACGCCCTTTTTGGCCAACCAAGCAACCTGGGAGAGCAAATCAGCACTACAAAGAAATCTCTCGCCCCCCCCCCGGGGCAAAAGGGCCAGGCGAAAAAAGTCTAAAAACCAGAAAGGCAGGACAGCCCACGGAGTCAAGGGAGCCTTGTTAAGCTGATGGGCGGGATGTCAATGGCCAACAGCCAATCTTCACAAGTGTATCCTCTTTCCCAAACCATGTAAAACACAGAACCACAGAGCATAGGGCACTTCCACAAATGGGCGTTGACCTTGGGAAAATGAAAAAATCAACCAGACACAGGGACCCCAAAGTTGAGGGCTGCTGTCTTGACAAGAACCTCCACTCCGGTACACGTTTCATATCCCAGGAAAGAGCCAAGTGGACAAAGACGAGTGGACAAGTGGACAACGACAAGTGGACAAGTGGACAAGTGGTGCCACGTAGGTCCAATGGAGTGTCACTCAGCCATGAAATCCACGTCATGAGGCTGGTAGCAGCATCCTGAGTGGATTTAGGTACGATCATCCTCAGTGAAATAAGTCCCACAAAAAAAGAAACTTATGATATCACTTATCGAGGGAATGTAAAAATCGCTCCCCATGAACGGAATCCCCAAACAGAACAGAGTCACGCTTTTAGAAAACACACTTATGCCTGCTTCAGGGGAAAGGTGAGGTGGGGTGACGCATAAAACTCGAGTTTGAAATGAGCACACATACCCTTCCGAAAACCGAATATGGAATGCACACGACCTACTCCTTGCTCAATCAACTGGACTCACCAGACCCTGTTCATCGCACAAGTATCTATCCGACTAGTAAGCATCTTAAAAGCTAAGTCTTGATATCTCTGTGTAAGTGCATCAAGTGTGTGTAAAGCGGCCTAAAACCAGCAGGGAAAATCAGCTCAGACCCATTCTGAGGATACATTTCCAACATAAAGAAGAAACAAGCAGGGCAAAACAGAGAGAAATTCTTCCAAAATGCGTTCAGGGACTGGCATGCAACCAGGATTGACCACATCTACAGCCCCAGCGGCGGAAGACATAAGGCTGGACACTCTTGGGGCTGAGACGATTGGTGAGGTTGGGAAAGCAAATGCAGACCCTTGAAAGGAATCCTGCGTGCTCCCCATTCCATGGGTCCCAACTCTCCAGGTTCAACGCAATCTTCCGACAGCGAAAGCACTCATTGGAAACCCAGCGGATGCTACACCGTGGGCTCGGGAAAGCTTTCTGAAACTCACCTCAGTTTTCATCTCCTGGTGCTCGTGTTCTCCATTCAGGCCCCCTTACTAACAATCTCCCCACTTGGAGACTCGGCGCCTTTCCATGCCTCTTTCGTACCGTCTGCAATTTGTCCGCAGGATGAACTGCAAGAGGGGGAACCAATGAGAGACTCGCTGGAGGTGTTTGGTCGGGCACATGTCACTCTCATTTCCCATCACGAAGAAGAATTCACCAGAGGTTCAGCCTGCCACCGCGGATCGACAAGAGGGCGTGAAGCCATCCAGCCGTGTTGCGTCCCACTCACAAAAAAGCGACTTGGGAAATGGAGCTCAGGGGCACTGCACTTCCCAAACCTGCAGAGTTCTAAACGATAACTATCGCCCCAAAATATATTGAGGTCAGGCTACGAAGAGGCGTTGAACGCAAGGCAGAATTGCAGGAAACGGATGTCAACGGGTACATCGGAATGGCCCCGATAGCACATGAAAAGCGCCAGAACGTGGACAATGATGCGGTTGGCCAAAAAGGGCGTATGCGTTTTTTCCTGAATATATTCAGGAAAAAACGCATACGCCCTTTTTGGCCAACCAAGCAACCTGGGAGAGCAAATCAGCACTACAAAGAAATCTCTCGCCACCCCCCCCGGGGCAAAAGGGCCAGGCGAAAAAAGTCTAAAAACCAGAAAGGCAGGACAGCCCACGGAGTCAAGGGAGCCTTGTTAAGCTGATGGGCGGGATGTCAATGGCCAACAGCCAATCTTCACAAGTGTATCCTCTTTCCCAAACCATGTAAAACACAGAACCACAGAGCATAGGGCACTTCCACACATGGGCGTTGACCTTGGGAAAATGAAAAAATCAACCAGACACAGGGACCCCAAAGTTGAGGGCTGCTGTCTTGACAAGAACCTCCACTCCGGTACACGTTTCATATCCCAGGAAAGAGCCAAGTGGACAAAGACGAGTGGACAAGTGGACAAAGACAAGTGGACAAGTGGTGCTACGTAGGTCCAATGGAGTGTCACTCAGCCATGAAATCCACGTCATGAGGCTGGTAGCAGCATCCTGAGTGGATTTAGGTACGATCATCCTCAGTGAAATAAGTCCCACAAAAAAAGAAACTTATGATATCACTTATCGAGGGAATGTAAAAATCGCTCCCCATGAACGGAATCCCCAAACAGAACAGAGTCACGCTTTTAGAAAACACACTTATGCCTGCTTCAGGGGAAAGGTGAGGTGGGGTGACGCATAAAACTCGAGTTTGAAATGAGCACAGATACCCTTCCGAAAACCGAATATGGAATGGACACGACCTACTCCTTGCTCAATCAACTGGACTCACCAGACCCTGTTCATCGCACAAGTATCTATCCGACTAGTAAGCATCTTAAAAGCTAAGTCTTGATATCTCTGTGTAAGTGCATCAAGTGTGTGTAAAGCGGCCTAAAACCAGCAGGGAAAATCAGCTCAGACCCATTCTGAGGATACATTTCCAACACAAAGAAGAAACAAGCAGGGCAAAACAGAGAGAAATTCTTCCAAAATGCGTTCAGGGACTGGCATGCAACCAGGATTGACCACATCTACAGCCCCAGCGGCAGAAGACATAAGGCTGGACACTCTTGGGGCTGAGACGATTGGTGAGGTTGGGAAAGCAAATGCAGACCCTTGAAAGGAATCCTGCGTGCTCCCCATTCCATGGCTCCCAACTCTCCAGGTTCAACGCAATCTTCCGACAGCGAAAGCACTCATTGGAAACCCAGCGGATGCTACACCGTGGGATCGGGAAAGCTTTCTGAAACTCACCTCAGTTTTCCTCTCCTGGTGCTCGTGTTCTCCATTCAGGCCCCCTTACTAACAATCTCCCCACTTGGAGACTCGGCGCCTTTCCATGCCTCTTTCGTACCGTCTGCAATTTGTCCGCAGGATGAACTGCAAGAGGGGGAACCAATGAGAGACTCGCTGGAGGTGTTTGGTCGGGCACATGTCACTCTCATTTCCCATCACGAAGAAGAATTCACCAGCGGTTCAGCCTGCCACCGCGGATCGACAAGAGGGCGTGAAGCCATCCAGCCGTGTTGCGTCCCACTCACAAAAAAGCGACTTGGGAAATGGAGCTCAGGGGCCCTGCACTTCCCAAACCTGCAGAGTTCTAAACGATAACTATCGCCCCAAAATATATTGAGGTCAGGCTACGAAGAGGCGCTGAACGCAAGGCAGAACTGCAGGAAACGGATGTCAACGGGTACATCGGAATGGCCCCGATAGCACATGAAAAGCGCCAGAACGTGGACAATGATGCGGTTGGCCAAAAAGGGCGTATGCGTTTTTTCCTGAATATATTCAGGAAAAAACGCATACGCCCTTTTTGGCCAACCAAGCAACCTGGGAGAGCAAATCAGCACTACAAAGAAATCCCCCCCCCCGGGGCAAAAGGGCCAGGCGAAAAAAGTCTAAAAACCAGAAAGGCAGGACAGCCCACGGAGTCAAGGGAGCCTTGTTAAGCTGATGGGCGGGATGTCAATGGCCAACAGCCAATCTTCACAAGTGTATCCTCTTTCCCAAACCATGTAAAACACAGAACCACAGAGCATAGGGCACTTCCACACATGGGCGTTGACCTTGGGAAAATGAAAAAATCAACCAGACACAGGGACCCCAAAGTTGAGGGCTGCTGTCTTGACAAGAACCTCCACTCCGGTACACGTTTCATATCCCAGGAAAGAGCCAAGTGGACAAAGACGAGTGGACAAGTGGACAAAGACAAGTGGACAAGTGGACAAGTGGTGCTACGTAGGTCCAATGGAGTGTCACTCAGCCATGAAATCCACGTCATGAGGCTGGTAGCAGCATCCTGAGTGGATTTAGGTACGATCATCCTCAGTGAAATAAGTCCCACAAAAAAAGAAACTTATGATATCACTTATCGAGGGAATGTAAAAATCGCTCCCCATGAACGGAATCCCCAAACAGAACAGAGTCACGCTTTTAGAAAACACACTTATGCCTGCTTCAGGGGAAAGGTGAGGTGGGGTGACGCATAAAACTCGAGTTTGAAATGAGCACAGATACCCTTCCGAAAACCGAATATGGAATGGACACGACCTACTCCTTGCTCAATCAACTGGACTCACCAGACCCTGTTCATCGCACAAGTATCTATCCGACTAGTAAGCATCTTAAAAGCTAAGTCTTGATATCTCTGTGTAAGTGCATCAAGGGTGTGTAAAGCGGCCTAAAACCAGCAGGGAAAATCAGCTCAGACCCATTCTGAGGATACATTTCCAACACAAAGAAGAAACAAGCAGGGCAAAACAGAGAGAAATTCTTCCAAAATGCGTTCAGGGACTGGCATGCAACCAGGATTGACCACATCTACAGCCCCAGCGGCAGAAGACATAAGGCTGGACACTCTTGGGGCTGAGACGATTGGTGAGGTTGGGAAAGCAAATGCAGACCCTTGAAAGGAATCCTGCGTGCTCCCCATTCCATGGCTCCCAACTCTCCAGGTTCAACGCAATCTTCCGACAGCGAAAGCACTCATTGGAAACCCAGCGGATGCTACACCGTGGGATCGGGAAAGCTTTCTGAAACTCACCTCAGTTTTCCTCTCCTGGTGCTCGTGTTCTCCATTCAGGCCCCCTTACTAACAATCTCCCCACTTGGAGACTCGGCGCCTTTCCATGCCTCTTTCGTACCGTCTGCAATTTGTCCGCAGGATGAACTGCAAGAGGGGGAACCAATGAGAGACTCGCTGGAGGTGTTTGGTCGGGCACATGTCACTCTCATTTCCCATCACGAAGAAGAATTCACCAGCGGTTCAGCCTGCCACCGCGGATCGACAATAGGGCGTGAAGCCATCCAGCCGTGTTGCGTCCCACTCACAAAAAAGCGACTTGGGAAATGGAGCTCAGGGGCCCTGCACTTCCCAAACCTGCAGAGTTCTAAACGATAACTATCGCCCCAAAATATATTGAGGTCAGGCTACGAAGAGGCGTTGAACGCAAGGCAGAACTGCAGGAAACGGATGTCAACGGGTACATCGGAATGGCCCCGATAGCACATGAAAAGCGCCAGAACGTGGACAATGATGCGGTTGGCCAAAAAGGGCGTATGCGTTTTTTCCTGAATATATTCAGGAAAAAACGCATACGCCCTTTTTGGCCAACCAAGCAACCTGGGAGAGCAAATCAGCACTACAAAGAAATCTCTCGCCCCCCCCCCCCGGGGCAAAAGGGCCAGGCGAAAAAAGTCTAAAAACCAGAAAGGCAGGACAGCCCACGGAGTCAAGGGAGCCTTGTTAAGCTGATGGGCGGGATGTCAATGGCCAACAGCCAATCTTCACAAGTGTATCCTCTTTCCCAAACCATGTAAAACACAGAACCACAGAGCATAGGGCACTTCCACACATGGGCGTTGACCTTGGGAAAATGAAAAAATCAACCAGACACAGGGACCCCAAAGTTGAGGGCTGCTGTCTTGACAAGAACCTCCACTCCGGTACACGTTTCATATCCCAGGAAAGAGCCAAGTGGACAAAGACGAGTGGACAAGTGGACAAAGACAAGTGGACAAGTGGACAAGTGGTGCTACGTAGGTCCAATGGAGTGTCACTCAGCCATGAAATCCACGTCATGAGGCTGGTAGCAGCATCCTGAGTGGATTTAGGTACGATCATCCTCAGTGAAATAAGTCCCACAAAAAAAGAAACTTATGATATCACTTATCGAGGGAATGTAAAAATCGTTCCCCATGAACGGAATCCCCAAACAGAACAGAGTCACGCTTTTAGAAAACACACTTATGCCTGCTTCAGGGGAAAGGTGAGGTGCGGTGACGCATAAAACTCGAGTTTGAAATGAGCACAGATACCCTTCCGAAAACCGAATATGGAATGGACACGACCTACTCCTTGCTCAATCAACTGGACTCACCAGACCCTGTTCATCGCACAAGTATCTATCCGACTAGTAAGCATCTTAAAAGCTAAGTCTTGATATCTCTGTGTAAGTGCATCAAGGGTGTGTAAAGCGGCCTAAAACCAGCAGGGAAAATCAGCTCAGACCCATTCTGAGGATACATTTCCAACACAAAGAAGAAACAAGCAGGGCAAAACAGAGAGAAATTCTTCCAAAATGCGTTCAGGGACTGGCATGCAACCAGGATTGACCACATCTACAGCCCCAGCGGCAGAAGACATAAGGCTGGACACTCTTGGGGCTGAGACGATTGGTGAGGTTGGGAAAGCAAATGCAGACCCTTGAAAGGAATCCTGCGTGCTCCCCATTCCATGGCTCCCAACTCTCCAGGTTCAACGCAATCTTCCGACAGCGAAAGCACTCATTGGAAACCCAGCGGATGCTACACCGTGGGATCGGGAAAGCTTTCTGAAACTCACCTCAGTTTTCCTCTCCTGGTGCTCGTGTTCTCCATTCAGGCCCCCTTACTAACAATCTCCCCACTTGGAGACTCGGCGCCTTTCCATGCCTCTTTCGTACCGTCTGCAATTTGTCCGCAGGATGAACTGCAAGAGGGGGAACCAATGAGAGACTCGCTGGAGGTGTTTGGTCGGGCACATGTCACTCTCATTTCCCATCACGAAGAAGAATTCACCAGCGGTTCAGCCTGCAACCGCGGATCGACAATAGGGCGTGAAGCCATCCAGCCGTGTTGCGTCCCACTCACAAAAAAGCGACTTGGGAAATGGAGCTCAGGGGCCCTGCACTTCCCAAACCTGCAGAGTTCTAAACGATAACTATCGCCCCAAAATATATTGAGGTCAGGCTACGAAGAGGCGTTGAACGCAAGGCAGAACTGCAGGAAACGGATGTCAACGGGTACATCGGAATGGCCCCGATAGCACATGAAAAGCGCCAGAACGTGGACAATGATGCGGTTGGCCAAAAAGGGCGTATGCGTTTTTTCCTGAATATATTCAGGAAAAAACGCATACGCCCTTTTTGGCCAACCAAGCAACCTGGGACAGCAAATCAGCACTACAAAGAAATCTCTCGCCCCCCCCCCCCCCCGGGGCAAAAGGGCCAGGCGAAAAAAGTCTAAAAACCAGAAAGGCAGGACAGCCCACGGAGTCAAGGGAGCCTTGTTAAGCTGATGGGCGGGATGTCAATGGCCAACAGCCAATCTTCACAAGTGTATCCTCTTTCCCAAACCATGTAAAACACAGAACCACAGAGCATAGGGCACTTCCACACATGGGCGTTGACCTTGGGAAAATGAAAAAATCAACCAGACACAGGGACCCCAAAGTTGAGGGCTGCTGTCTTGACAAGAACCTCCACTCCGGTACACGTTTCATATCCCAGGAAAGAGCCAAGTGGACAAAGACGAGTGGACAAGTGGACAAAGACAAGTGGACAAGTGGACAAGTGGTGCTACGTAGGTCCAATGGAGTGTCACTCAGCCATGAAATCCACGTCATGAGGCTGGTAGCAGCATCCTGAGTGGATTTAGGTACGATCATCCTCAGTGAAATAAGTCCCACAAAAAAAGAAACTTATGATATCACTTATCGAGGGAATGTAAAAATCGTTCCCCATGAACGGAATCCCCAAACAGAACAGAGTCACGCTTTTAGAAAACACACTTATGCCTGCTTCAGGGGAAAGGTGAGGTGCGGTGACGCATAAAACTCGAGTTTGAAATGAGCACAGATACCCTTCCGAAAACCGAATATGGAATGGACACGACCTACTCCTTGCTCAATCAACTGGACTCACCAGACCCTGTTCATCGCACAAGTATCTATCCGACTAGTAAGCATCTTAAAAGCTAAGTCTTGATATCTCTGTGTAAGTGCATCAAGGGTGTGTAAAGCGGCCTAAAACCAGCAGGGAAAATCAGCTCAGACCCATTCTGAGGATACATTTCCAACATAAAGAAGAAACAAGCAGGGCAAAACAGAGAGAAATTCTTCCAAAATGCGTTCAGGGACTGGCATGCAACCAGGATTGACCACATCTACAGCCCCAGCGGCAGAAGACATAAGGCTGGACACTCTTGGGGCTGAGACGATTGGTGAGGTTGGGAAAGCAAATGCAGACCCTTGAAAGGAATCCTGCGTGCTCCCCATTCCATGGCTCCCAACTCTCCAGGTTCAACGCAATCTTCCGACAGCGAAAGCACTCATTGGAAACCCAGCGGATGCTACACCGTGGGATCGGGAAAGCTTTCTGAAACTCACCTCAGTTTTCCTCTCCTGGTGCTCGTGTTCTCCATTCAGGCCCCCTTACTAACAATCTCCCCACTTGGAGACTCGGCGCCTTTCCATGCCTCTTTCGTACCGTCTGCAATTTGTCCGCAGGATGAACTGCAAGAGGGGGAACCAATGAGAGACTCGCTGGAGGTGTTTGGTCGGGCACATGTCACTCTCATTTCCCATCACGAAGAAGAATTCACCAGCGGTTCAGCCTGCAACCGCGGATCGACAATAGGGCGTGAAGCCATCCAGCCGTGTTGCGTCCCACTCACAAAAAAGCGACTTGGGAAATGGAGCTCAGGGGCCCTGCACTTCCCAAACCTGCAGAGTTCTAAACGATAACTATCGCCCCAAAATATATTGAGGTCAGGCTACGAAGAGGCGTTGAACGCAAGGCAGAACTGCAGGAAACGGATGTCAACGGGTACATCGGAATGGCCCCGATAGCACATGAAAAGCGCCAGAACGTGGACAATGATGCGGTTGGCCAAAAAGGGCGTATGCGTTTTTTCCTGAATATATTCAGGAAAAAACGCATACGCCCTTTTTGGCCAACCAAGCAACCTGGGACAGCAAATCAGCACTACAAAGAAATCTCTCGCCCCCCCCCCGGGGGCAAAAGGGCCAGGCGAAAAAAGTCTAAAAACCAGAAAGGCAGGACAGCCCACGGAGTCAAGGGAGCCTTGTTAAGCTGATGGGCGGGATGTCAATGGCCAACAGCCAATCTTCACAAGTGTATCCTCTTTCCCAAACCATGTAAAACACAGAACCACAGAGCATAGGGCACTTCCACACATGGGCGTTGACCTTGGGAAAATGAAAAAATCAACCAGACACAGGGACCCCAAAGTTGAGGGCTGCTGTCTTGACAAGAACCTCCACTCCGGTACACGTTTCATATCCCAGGAAAGAGCCAAGTGGACAAAGACGAGTGGACAAGTGGACAAAGACATGTGGACAAGTGGTGCTACGTAGGTCCAATGGAGTGTCACTCAGCCATGAAATCCACGTCATGAGGCTGGTAGCAGCATCCTGAGTGGATTTAGGTACGATCATCCTCAGTGAAATAAGTCCCACAAAAAAAGAAACTTATGATATCACTTATCGAGGGAATGTAAAAATCGCTCCCCATGAACGGAATCCCCAAACAGAACAGAGTCACGCTTTTAGAAAACACACTTATGCCTGCTTCAGGGGAAAGGTGAGGTGCGGTGACGCATAAAACTCGAGTTTGAAATGAGCACAGATACCCTTCCGAAAACCGAATATGGAATGGACACGACCTACTCCTTGCTCAATCAACTGGACTCACCAGACCCTGTTCATCGCACAAGTATCTATCCGACTAGTAAGCATCTTAAAAGCTAAGTCTTGATATCTCTGTGTAAGTGCATCAAGTGTGTGTAAAGCGGCCTAAAACCAGCAGGGAAAATCAGCTCAGACCCATTCTGAGGATACATTTCCAACACAAAGAAGAAACAAGCAGGGCAAAACAGAGAGAAATTCTTCCAAAATGCGTTCAGGGACTGGCATGCAACCAGGATTGACCACATCTACAGCCCCAGCGGCAGAAGACATAAGGCTGGACACTCTTGGGGCTGAGACGATTGGTGAGGTTGGGAAAGCAAATGCAGACCCTTGAAAGGAATCCTGCGTGCTCCCCATTCCATGGCTCCCAACTCTCCAGGTTCAACGCAATCTTCCGACAGCGAAAGCACTCATTGGAAACCCAGCGGATGCTACACCGTGGGATCGGGAAAGCTTTCTGAAACTCACCTCAGTTTTCCTCTCCTGGTGCTCGTGTTCTCCATTCAGGCCCCCTTACTAACAATCTCCCCACTTGGAGACTCGGCGCCTTTCCATGCCTCTTTCGTACCGTCTGCAATTTGTCCGCAGGATGAACTGCAAGAGGGGGAACCAATGAGAGACTCGCTGGAGGTGTTTGGTCGGGCACATGTCACTCTCATTTCCCATCACGAAGAAGAATTCACCAGCGGTTCAGCCTGCCACCGCGGATCGACAATAGGGCGTGAAGCCATCCAGCCGTGTTGCGTCCAACTCACAAAAAAGCGACTTGGGAAATGGAGCTCAGGGGCCCTGCACTTCCCAAACCTGCAGAGTTCTAAACGATAACTATCGCCCCAAAATATATTGAGGTCAGGCTACGAAGAGGCGCTGAACGCAAGGCAGAACTGCAGGAAACGGATGTCAACGGGTACATCGGAATGGCCCCGATAGCACATGAAAAGCGCCAGAACGTGGACAATGATGCGGTTGGCCAAAAAGGGCGTATGCGTTTTTTCCTGAATATATTCAGGAAAAAACGCATACGCCCTTTTTGGCCAACCAAGCAACCTGGGAGAGCAAATCAGCACTACAAAGAAATCTCTCGCCCCCCCCCACGGGGCAAAAGGGCCAGGCGAAAAAAGTCTAAAAACCAGAAAGGCAGGACAGCCCACGGAGTCAAGGGAGCCTTGTTAAGCTGATGGGCGGGATGTCAATGGCCAACAGCCAATCTTCACAAGTGTATCCTCTTTCCCAAACCATGTAAAACACAGAACCACAGAGCATAGGGCACTTCCACACATGGGCGTTGACCTTGGGAAAATGAAAAAATCAACCAGACACAGGGACCCCAAAGTTGAGGGCTGCTGTCTTGACAAGAACCTCCACTCCGGTACACGTTTCATATCCCAGGAAAGAGCCAAGTGGACAAAGACGAGTGGACAAGTGGACAAAGACAAGTGGACAAGTGGACAAGTGGTGCTACGTAGGTCCAATGGAGTGTCACTCAGCCATGAAATCCACGTCATGAGGCTGGTAGCAGCATCCTGAGTGGATTTAGGTACGATCATCCTCAGTGAAATAAGTCCCACAAAAAAAGAAACTTATGATATCACTTATCGAGGGAATGTAAAAATCGTTCCCCATGAACGGAATCCCCAAACAGAACAGAGTCACGCTTTTAGAAAACACACTTATGCCTGCTTCAGGGGAAAGGTGAGGTGGGGTGACGCATAAAACTCGAGTTTGAAATGAGCACAGATACCCTTCCGAAAACCGAATATGGAATGGACACGACCTACTCCTTGCTCAATCAACTGGACTCACCAGACCCTGTTCATCGCACAAGTATCTATCCGACTAGTAAGCATCTTAAAAGCTAAGTCTTGATATCTCTGTGTAAGTGCATCAAGGGTGTGTAAAGCGGCCTAAAACCAGCAGGGAAAATCAGCTCAGACCCATTCTGAGGATACATTTCCAACACAAAGAAGAAACAAGCAGGGCAAAACAGAGAGAAATTCTTCCAAAATGCGTTCAGGGACTGGCATGCAACCAGGATTGACCACATCTACAGCCCCAGCGGCGGAAGACATAAGGCTGGACACTCTTGGGGCTGAGACGATTGGTGAGGTTGGGAAAGCAAATGCAGACCCTTGAAAGGAATCCTGCGTGCTCCCCATTCCATGGCTCCCAACTCTCCAGGTTCAACGCAATCTTCCGACAGCGAAAGCACTCATTGGAAACCCAGCGGATGCTACACCGTGGGATCGGGAAAGCTTTCTGAAACTCACCTCAGTTTTCCTCTCCTGGTGCTCGTGTTCTCCATTCAGGCCCCCTTACTAACAATCTCCCCACTTGGAGACTCGGCGCCTTTCCATGCCTCTTTCGTACCGTCTGCAATTTGTCCGCAGGATGAACTGCAAGAGGGGGAACCAATGAGAGACTCGCTGGAGGTGTTTGGTCGGGCACATGTCACTCTCATTTCCCATCACGAAGAAGAATTCACCAGCGGTTCAGCCTGCAACCGCCCATCGACAATAGGGCGTGAAGCCATCCAGCCGTGTTGCGTCCCACTCACAAAAAAGCGACTTGGGAAATGGAGCTCAGGGGCCCTGCACTTCCCAAACCTGCAGAGTTCTAAACGATAACTATCGCCCCAAAATATATTGAGGTCAGGCTACGAAGAGGCGTTGAACGCAAGGCAGAACTGCAGGAAACGGATGTCAACGGGTACATCGGAATGGCCCCGATAGCACATGAAAAGCGCCAGAACGTGGACAATGATGCGGTTGGCCAAAAAGGGCGTATGCGTTTTTTCCTGAATATATTCAGGAAAAAACGCATACGCCCTTTTTGGCCAACCAAGCAACCTGGGACAGCAAATCAGCACTACAAAGAAATCTCTCGCCCCCCCCCCCCGGGGCAAAAGGGCCAGGCGAAAAAAGTCTAAAAACCAGAAAGGCAGGACAGCCCACGGAGTCAAGGGAGCCTTGTTAAGCTGATGGGCGGGATGTCAATGGCCAACAGCCAATCTTCACAAGTGTATCCTCTTTCCCAAACCATGTAAAACACAGAACCACAGAGCATAGGGCACTTCCACACATGGGCGTTGACCTTGGGAAAATGAAAAAATCAACCAGACACAGGGACCCCAAAGTTGAGGGCTGCAGTCTTGACAAGAACCTCCACTCCGGTACACGTTTCATATCCCAGGAAAGAGCCAAGTGGACAAAGACGAGTGGACAAGTGGACAAAGACAAGTGGACAAGTGGACAAGTGGTGCTACATAGGTCCAATGGAGTGTCACTCAGCCATGAAATCCACGTCATGAGGCTGGTAGCAGCATCCTGAGTGGATTTAGGTACGATCATCCTCAGTGAAATAAGTCCCACAAAAAAAGAAACTTATGATATCACTTATCGAGGGAATGTAAAAATCGTTCCCCATGAACGGAATCCCCAAACAGAACAGAGTCACGCTTTTAGAAAACACACTTATGCCTGCTTCAGGGGAAAGGTGAGGTGCGGTGACGCATAAAACTCGAGTTTGAAATGAGCACAGATACCCTTCCGAAAACCGAATATGGAATGGACACGACCTACTCCTTGCTCAATCAACTGGACTCACCAGACCCTGTTCATCGCACAAGTATCTATCCGACTAGTAAGCATCTTAAAAGCTAAGTCTTGATATCTCTGTGTAAGTGCATCAAGGGTGTGTAAAGCGGCCTAAAACCAGCAGGGAAAATCAGCTCAGACCCATTCTGAGGATACATTTCCAACACAAAGAAGAAACAAGCAGGGCAAAACAGAGAGAAATTCTTCCAAAATGCGTTCAGGGACTGGCATGCAACCAGGATTGACCACATCTACAGCCCCAGCGGCAGAAGACATAAGGCTGGACACTCTTGGGGCTGAGACGATTGGTGAGGTTGGGAAAGCAAATGCAGACCCTTGAAAGGAATCCTGCGTGCTCCCCATTCCATGGCTCCCAACTCTCCAGGTTCAACGCAATCTTCCGACAGCGAAAGCACTCATTGGAAACCCAGCGGATGCTACACCGTGGGATCGGGAAAGCTTTCTGAAACTCACCTCAGTTTTCCTCTCCTGGTGCTCGTGTTCTCCATTCAGGCCCCCTTACTAACAATCTCCCCACTTGGAGACTCGGCGCCTTTCCATGCCTCTTTCGTACCGTCTGCAATTTGTCCGCAGGATGAACTGCAAGAGGGGGAACCAATGAGAGACTCGCTGGAGGTGTTTGGTCGGGCACATGTCACTCTCATTTCCCATCACGAAGAAGAATTCACCAGCGGTTCAGCCTGCAACCGCGGATCGACAATAGGGCGTGAAGCCATCCAGCCGTGTTGCGTCCCACTCACAAAAAAGCGACTTGGGAAATGGAGCTCAGGGGCCCTGCACTTCCCAAACCTGCAGAGTTCTAAACGATAACTATCGCCCCAAAATATATTGAGGTCAGGCTACGAAGAGGCGTTGAACGCAAGGCAGAACTGCAGGAAACGGATGTCAACGGGTACATCGGAATGGCCCCGATAGCACATGAAAAGCGCCAGAACGTGGACAATGATGCGGTTGGCCAAAAAGGGCGTATGCGTTTTTTCCTGAATATATTCAGGAAAAAACGCATACGCCCTTTTTGGCCAACCAAGCAACCTGGGACAGCAAATCAGCACTACAAAGAAATCTCTCGCCCCCCCCCCCCCCGGGGCAAAAGGGCCAGGCGAAAAAAGTCTAAAAACCAGAAAGGCAGGACAGCCCACGGAGTCAAGGGAGCCTTGTTAAGCTGATGGGCGGGATGTCAATGGCCAACAGCCAATCTTCACAAGTGTATCCTCTTTCCCAAACCATGTAAAACACAGAACCACAGAGCATAGGGCACTTCCACACATGGGCGTTGACCTTGGGAAAATGAAAAAATCAACCAGACACAGGGACCCCAAAGTTGAGGGCTGCTGTCTTGACAAGAACCTCCACTCCGGTACACGTTTCATATCCCAGGAAAGAGCCAAGTGGACAAAGACGAGTGGACAAGTGGACAAAGACAAGTGGACAAGTGGTGCTACGTAGGTCCAATGGAGTGTCACTCAGCCATGAAATCCACGTCATGAGGCTGGTAGCAGCATCCTGAGTGGATTTAGGTACGATCATCCTCAGTGAAATAAGTCCCACAAAAAAAGAAACTTATGATATCACTTATCGAGGGAATGTAAAAATCGCTCCCCATGAACGGAATCCCCAAACAGAACAGAGTCACGCTTTTAGAAAACACACTTATGCCTGCTTCAGGGGAAAGGTGAGGTGCGGTGACGCATAAAACTCGAGTTTGAAATGAGCACAGATACCCTTCCGAAAACCGAATATGGAATGGACACGACCTACTCCTTGCTCAATCAACTGGACTCACCAGACCCTGTTCATCGCACAAGTATCTATCCGACTAGTAAGCATCTTAAAAGCTAAGTCTTGATATCTCTGTGTAAGTGCATCAAGGGTGTGTAAAGCGGCCTAAAACCAGCAGGGAAAATCAGCTCAGACCCATTCTGAGGATACATTTCCAACACAAAGAAGAAACAAGCAGGGCAAAACAGAGAGAAATTCTTCCAAAATGCGTTCAGGGACTGGCATGCAACCAGGATTGACCACATCTACAGCCCCAGCGGCAGAAGACATAAGGCTGGACACTCTTGGGGCTGAGACGATTGGTGAGGTTGGGAAAGCAAATGCAGACCCTTGAAAGGAATCCTGCGTGCTCCCCATTCCATGGCTCCCAACTCTCCAGGTTCAACGCAATCTTCCGACAGCGAAAGCACTCATTGGAAACCCAGCGGATGCTACACCGTGGGATCGGGAAAGCTTTCTGAAACTCACCTCAGTTTTCATCTCCTGGTGCTCGTGTTCTCCATTCAGGCCCCCTTACTAACAATCTCCCCACTTGGAGACTCGGCGCCTTTCCATGCCTCTTTCGTACCGTCTGCAATTTGTCCGCAGGATGAACTGCAAGAGGGGGAACCAATGAGAGACTCGCTGGAGGTGTTTGGTCGGGCACATGTCACTCTCATTTCCCATCACGAAGAAGAATTCACCAGCGGTTCAGCCTGCAACCGCGGATCGACAATAGGGCGTGAAGCCATCCAGCCGTGTTGCGTCCCACTCACAAAAAAGCGACTTGGGAAATGGAGCTCAGGGGCCCTGCACTTCCCAAACCTGCAGAGTTCTAAACGATAACTATCGCCCCAAAATATATTGAGGTCAGGCTACGAAGAGGCGCTGAACGCAAGGCAGAACTGCAGGAAACGGATGTCAACGGGTACATCGGAATGGCCCCGATAGCACATGAAAAGCGCCAGAACGTGGACAATGATGCGGTTGGCCAAAAAGGGCGTATGCGTTTTTTCCTGAATATATTCAGGAAAAAACGCATACGCCCTTTTTGGCCAACCAAGCAACCTGGGAGAGCAAATCAGCACTACAAAGAAATCTCTCGCCCCCCCCCCCCCCCCGGGGCAAAAGGGCCAGGCGAAAAAACTCTAAAAACCAGAAAGGCAGGACAGCCCACGGAGTCAAGGGAGCCTTGTTAAGCTGATGGGCGGGATGTCAATGGCCAACAGCCAATCTTCACAAGTGTATCCTCTTTCCCAAACCATGTAAAACACAGAACCACAGAGCATAGGGCACTTCCACACATGGGCGTTGACCTTGGGAAAATGAAAAAATCAACCAGACACAGGGACCCCAAAGTTGAGGGCTGCTGTCTTGACAAGAACCTCCACTCCGGTACACGTTATTCATATCCCAGGAAAGAGCCAAGTGGACAAAGACGAGTGGACAAGTGGACAAAGACAAGTGGACAAGTGGACAAGTGGTGCTACGTAGGTCCAATGGAGTGTCACTCAGCCATGAAATCCACGTCATGAGGCTGGTAGCAGCATCCTGAGTGGATTTAGGTACGATCATCCTCAGTGAAATAAGTCCCACAAAAAAAGAAACTTATGATATCACTTATCGAGGGAATGTAAAAATCGCTCCCCATGAACGGAATCCCCAAACAGAACAGAGTCACGCTTTTAGAAAACACACTTATGCCTGCTTCAGGGGAAAGGTGAGGTGCGGTGACGCATAAAACTCGAGTTTGAAATGAGCACAGATACCCTTCCGAAAACCGAATATGGAATGGACACGACCTACTCCTTGCTCAATCAACTGGACTCACCACACCCTGTTCATCGCACAAGTATCTATCCGACTAGTAAGCATCTTAAAAGCTAAGTCTTGATATCTCTGTGTAAGTGCATCAAGTGTGTGTAAAGCGGCCTAAAACCAGCAGGGAAAATCAGCTCAGACCCATTCTGAGGATACATTTCCAACACAAAGAAGAAACAAGCAGGGCAAAACAGAGAGAAATTCTTCCAAAATGCGTTCAGGGACTGGCATGCAACCAGGATTGACCACATCTACAGCCCCAGCGGCAGAAGACATAAGGCTGGACACTCTTGGGGCTGAGACGATTGGTGAGGTTGGGAAAGCAAATGCAGACCCTTGAAAGGAATCCTGCGTGCTCCCCATTCCATGGCTCCCAACTCTCCAGGTTCAACGCAATCTTCCGACAGCGAAAGCACTCATTGGAAACCCAGCGGATGCTACACCGTGGGCTCGGGAAAGCTTTCTGAAACTCACCTCAGTTTTCATCTCCTGGTGCTCGTGTTCTCCATTCAGGCCCCCTTACTAACAATCTCCCCACTTGGAGACTCGGCGCCTTTCCATGCCTCTTTCGTACCGTCTGCAATTTGTCCGCAGGATGAACTGCAAGAGGGGGAACCAATGAGAGACTCGCTGGAGGTGTTTGGTCGGGCACATGTCACTCTCATTTCCCATCACGAAGAAGAATTCACCAGCGGTTCAGCCTGCAACCGCGGATCGACAATAGGGCGTGAAGCCATCCAGCCGTGTTGCGTCCCACTCACAAAAAAGCGACTTGGGAAATGGAGCTCAGGGGCCCTGCACTTCCCAAACCTGCAGAGTTCTAAACGATAACTATCGCCCCAAAATATATTGAGGTCAGGCTACGAAGAGGCGCTGAACGCAAGGCAGAACTGCAGGAAACGGATGTCAACGGGTACATCGGAATGGCCCCGATAGCACATGAAAAGCGCCAGAACGTGGACAATGATGCGGTTGGCCAAAAAGGGCGTATGCGTTTTTTCCTGAATATATTCAGGAAAAAACGCATACGCCCTTTTTGGCCAACCAAGCAACCTGGGAGAGCAAATCAGCACTACAAAGAAATCTCTCGCCCCCCCCCCGGGGCAAAAGGGCCAGGCGAAAAAAGTCTAAAAACCAGAAAGGCAGGACAGCCCACGGAGTCAAGGGAGCCTTGTTAAGCTGATGGGCGGGATGTCAATGGCCAACAGCCAATCTTCACAAGTGTATCCTCTTTCCCAAACCATGTAAAACACAGAACCACAGAGCATAGGGCACTTCCACACATGGGCGTTGACCTTGGGAAAATGAAAAAATCAACCAGACACAGGGACCCCAAAGTTGAGGGCTGCTGTCTTGACAAGAACCTCCACTCCGGTACACGTTTCATATCCCAGGAAAGAGCCAAGTGGACAAAGACGAGTGGACAAGTGGACAAAGACAAGTGGACAAGTGGACAAGTGGTGCTACGTAGGTCCAATGGAGTGTCACTCAGCCATGAAATCCACGTCATGAGGCTGGTAGCAGCATCCTGAGTGGATTTAGGTACGATCATCCTCAGTGAAATAAGTCCCACAAAAAAAGAAACTTATGATATCACTTATCGAGGGAATGTAAAAATCGCTCCCCATGAACGGAATCCCCAAACAGAACAGAGTCACGCTTTTAGAAAACACACTTATGCCTGCTTCAGGGGAAAGGTGAGGTGCGGTGACGCATAAAACTCGAGTTTGAAATGAGCACAGATACCCTTCCGAAAACCGAATATGGAATGGACACGACCTACTCCTTGCTCAATCAACTGGACTCACCAGACCCTGTTCATCGCACAAGTATCTATCCGACTAGTAAGCATCTTAAAAGCTAAGTCTTGATATCTCTGTGTAAGTGCATCAAGTGTGTGTAAAGCGGCCTAAAACCAGCAGGGAAAATCAGCTCAGACCCATTCTGAGGATACATTTCCAACACAAAGAAGAAACAAGCAGGGCAAAACAGAGAGAAATTCTTCCAAAATGCGTTCAGGGACTGGCATGCAACCAGGATTGACCACATCTACAGCCCCAGCGGCGGAAGACATAAGGCTGGACACTCTTGGGGCTGAGACGATTGGTGAGGTTGGGAAAGCAAATGCAGACCCTTGAAAGGAATCCTGCGTGCTCCCCATTCCATGGCTCCCAACTCTCCAGGTTCAACGCAATCTTCCGACAGCGAAAGCACTCATTGGAAACCCAGCGGATGCTACACCGTGGGATCGGGAAAGCTTTCTGAAACTCACCTCAGTTTTCCTCTCCTGGTGCTCGTGTTCTCCATTCAGGCCCCCTTACTAACAATCTCCCCACTTGGAGACTCGGCGCCTTTCCATGCCTCTTTCGTACCGTCTGCAATTTGTCCGCAGGATGAACTGCAAGAGGGGGAACCAATGAGAGACTCGCTGGAGGTGTTTGGTCGGGCACATGTCACTCTCATTTCCCATCACGAAGAAGAATTCACCAGCGGTTCAGCCTGCCACCGCGGATCGACAATAGGGCGTGAAGCCATCCAGCCGTGTTGCGTCCCACTCACAAAAAAGCGACTTGGGAAATGGAGCTCAGGGGCCCTGCACTTCCCAAACCTGCAGAGTTCTAAACGATAACTATCGCCCCAAAATATATTGAGGTCAGGCTACGAAGAGGCGCTGAACGCAAGGCAGAACTGCAGGAAACGGATGTCAACGGGTACATCGGAATGGCCCCGATAGCACATGAAAAGCGCCAGAACGTGGACAATGATGCGGTTGGCCAAAAAGGGCGTATGCGTTTTTTCCTGAATATATTCAGGAAAAAACGCATACGCCCTTTTTGGCCAACCAAGCAACCTGGGACAGCAAATCAGCACTACAAAGAAATCTCTCGCCCCCCCCCGGGGGAAAAGGGCCAGGCGAAAAAAGTCTAAAAACCAGGAAGGCAGGACAGGCCACGGAGTCAAGGGAGCCTTGTTAAGCTGATGGGCGGGATGTCAATGGCCAACAGCCAATCTTCACAAGTGTATCCTCTTTCCCAAACCATGTAAAACACAGAACCACAGAGCATAGGGCACTTCCACACATGGGCGTTGACCTTGGGAAAATGAAAAAATCAACCAGACACAGGGACCCCAAAGTTGAGGGCTGCTGTCTTGACAAGAACCTCCACTCCGGTACACGTTTCATATCCCAGGAAAGAGCCAAGTGGACAAAGACGAGTGGACAAGTGGACAAAGACAAGTGGACAAGTGTACAAGTGGTGCCACGTAGGTCCAATGGAGTGTCACTCAGCCATGAACTCCACGTCATGAGGCTGGTAGCAGCATCCTGAGTGGATTTAGGTACGATCATCCTCAGTGAAATAAGTCCCACAAAAAAAGAAACTTATGATATCACTTATCGAGGGAATGTAAAAATCGCTCCCCATGAACGGAATCCCCAAACAGAACAGAGTCACGCTTTTAGAAAGCACACTTATGCCTGCTTCAGGGGAAAGGTGAGGTGGGGTGACGCATAAAACTCGAGTTTGAAATGAGCACAGATACCCTTCCGAAAACCGAATATGGAATGCACACGACCTACTCCTTGCTCAATCAACTGGACTCACCAGACCCTGTTCATCGCACAAGTATCTATCCGACTAGTAAGCATCTTAAAAGCTAAGTCTTGATATCTCTGTGTAAGTGCATCAAGTGTGTGTAAAGCGGCCTAAAACCAGCAGGGAAAATCAGCTCAGACCCATTCTGAGGATACATTTCCAACATAAAGAAGAAACAAGCAGGGCAAAACAGAGAGAAATTCTTACAAAATGCGTTCAGGGACTGGCATGCAACCAGGATTGACCACATCTACAGCCCCAGCGGCAGAAGACATAAGGCTGGACACTCTTGGGGCTGAGACGATTGGTGAGGTTGGGAAAGCAAATGCAGACCCTTGAAAGGAATCCTGCGTGCTCCCCATTCCATGGGTCCCAACTCTCCAGGTTCAACGCAATCTTCCGACAGCGAAAGCACTCATTGGAAACCCAGCGGATGCTACACCGTGGGCTCGGGAAAGCTTTCTGAAACTCACCTCAGTTTTCATCTCCTGGTGCTCGTGTTCTCCATTCAGGCCCCCTTACTAACAATCTCCCCACTTGGAGACTCGGCGCCTTTCCATGCCTCTTTCGTACCGTCTGCAATTTGTCCGCAGGATGAACTGCAAGAGGGGGAACCAATGAGAGACTCGCTGGAGGTGTTTGGTCGGGCACATGTCACTCTCATTTCCCATCACGAAGAAGACTTCACCAGAGGTTCAGCCTGCCACCGCGGATCGACAAGAGGGCGTGAAGCCATCCAGCCGTGTTGCGTCCCACTCACAAAAAAGCGACTTGGGAAATGGAGCTCAGGGGCACTGCACTTCCCAAACCTGCAGAGTTCTAAACGATAACTATCGCCCCAAAATATATTGAGGTCAGGCTACGAAGAGGCGTTGAACGCAAGGCAGAATTGCAGGAAACGGATGTCAACGGGTACATCGGAATGGCCCCGATAGCACATGAAAAGCGCCAGAACGTGGACAATGATGCGGTTGGCCAAAAAGGGCGTATGCGTTTTTTCCTGAATATATTCAGGAAAAAACGCATACGCCCTTTTTGGCCAACCAAGCAACCTGGGAGAGCAAATCAGCACTACAAAGAAATCTCTCGCCCCCCCCCCGGGGCAAAAGGGCCAGGCGAAAAAAGTCTAAAAACCAGAAAGGCAGGACAGCCCACGGAGTCAAGGGAGCCTTGTTAAGCTGATGGGCGGGATGTCAATGGCCAACAGCCAATCTTCACAAGTGTATCCTCTTTCCCAAACCATGTAAAACACAGAACCACAGAGCATAGGGCACTTCCACACATGGGCGTTGACCTTGGGAAAATGAAAAAATCAACCAGACACAGGGACCCCAAAGTTGAGGGCTGCTGTCTTGACAAGAACCTCCACTCCGGTACACGTTTCATATCCCAGGAAAGAGCCAAGTGGACAAAGACGAGTGGACAAGTGGACAAAGACAAGTGGACAAGTGGACAAGTGGTGCTACGTAGGTCCAATGGAGTGTCACTCAGCCATGAAATCCACGTCATGAGGCTGGTAGCAGCATCCTGAGTGGATTTAGGTACGATCATCCTCAGTGAAATAAGTCCCACAAAAAAAGAAACTTATGATATCACTTATCGAGGGAATGTAAAAATCGCTCCCCATGAACGGAATCCCCAAACAGAACAGAGTCACGCTTTTAGAAAACACACTTATGCCTGCTTCAGGGGAAAGGTGAGGTGCGGTGACGCATAAAACTCGAGTTTGAAATGAGCACAGATACCCTTCCGAAAACCGAATATGGAATGGACACGACCTACTCCTTGCTCAATCAACTGGACTCACCAGACCCTGTTCATCGCACAAGTATCTATCCGACTAGTAAGCATCTTAAAAGCTAAGTCTTGATATCTCTGTGTAAGTGCATCAAGTGTGTGTAAAGCGGCCTAAAACCAGCAGGGAAAATCAGCTCAGACCCATTCTGAGGATACATTTCCAACACAAAGAAGAAACAAGCA